>NC_057726.1:1258112-1286223 GCF_004010195.1 Chiloscyllium plagiosum | reverse complement strand
GGGGAGATGTTAGGGGTGGGTTCTTTACCCAGAGAGTGGTGGGGGCATGGATTGCGCTGCCTGTGGGAGTGGTAGAGTCAGAATCATTGGTGACCTTTAAGTGGCAATTGGATAGGTACATGGATGGGTGCTTAAGCTAGGACAAATGTTCGGCACAACATCGTGGGCCGAAGGGCCTGTTCTGTGCTGTATTGTTCTATGTTCTATGTTCTATGTTCTTACTCTTGACAAAAGATTCAACTTCTTTAGTAAACCATGGCTCCCTCGCTCGACAACTTCCTCCCTGCCTGACAGGTACATACTTATCAAGGACCTGCCTTAGCTTTTTCTTGAATAAGCTCCACATTTCAATTGTGCTCAAACAATGCAATTTCCTTCCTCATCCTACACATCCTAAATCTTGCCTAATCACATCGTAATTGCCTTTCCCCCAGCTATACCTCTTGCCCTGCGGTATATACCTATCCCTTTCCATCGCTAAATTAAACATAACCAAATTGTGGTCACGATCACCAAAGTGCTCACCTACCTCCAAATCTAAGACCTGGCTGGGTTCATTACCCAGTATCAAATCTAATGTGGCCTCACTTCTTGTTGGCCTGTCTACATACTGTGTCAGGAAACCATTCTGCACACTTTGGACAAAAACTGACCCATCTAAAATACTTGAACTATAGTATTCCCAGTCAATATTTGGAAAGTTAAAGTCCCCATAACAACTATTCTGTCACTCTCACTCCTATCGAGAATCATCTTTGCTATCCTATCCTCTATATCTCTGGAACTATTTGGAGACCGATAGAAAACTCCCAACGGGGTGATGTCTCCTTTCCTGTTTCTAACGTCAGCCCAAACTACCTCAATAAACAAGTCCTCAAACATCCTTTCTGCCACCGTAATACTGTCATTGACTAACAATGCCACACCCCCTCCTCTTTTATCATCTTCTCTGTTCTCACTGAAACATCTGATTCTCAGAACTTGCAACAACCATTCCTGTCTCTGCTCTACCCATGTCTTTGAAATGGCCACAACGTCAAAATCCCAGGTACCAACCCATGCTGTAAGCTCACCCACCTTATTCCGGATGCTCCTAGCGTTGAAGTAGACACACTTCAAACCAACATCTTGCTTGCCGGGGCCATCTTGCGTCCCTGAACCATGATTTTGGACCTCCCTACTCTCAACCTTTTCTATACTCGAACTACAATTTTGGTTCTCATCCCCCTGCTGGATTAGTTTAAACCCACCCCAATAGCCTTAGGAATATCCCCCCCAGGATATTGGTACCCCTCTGGCTTAGATGAAGACCATCTGCTTGTAGAGGTCCCACCTACCCCAGAAAGAGCCCCAATTATCCTAGAATCCAAAACCCTCCCTCCTGCACCATCCCTGCAGCCACGTGTTCAACTCCTCTCTCTCCCTATTCCTCACCTCACTAGCACGTGGCGCAGGCAACAAACCAGAGACAACAACTCTGTTCATCCTAGCTCTAAGCTTCCATCCTAGCTCCCTGAATTTCTGCCTTAAATCCCCATCTCTCTTCCTACCTATGTCATTGGTGCCTATGTTGACCATGACTTGGGGCTGCTCCCCCTCCCCCTTAAGGATCCCGAAAACACGATCAGAGACATCACGAACCCTGGCACCTGGGAGGCAACACACCAACTGTGAGCCTGTCTCATCCCCACAGAACCTCCTTTCTGTCCCCCTAACTATGGAGTCCCCAGTGACTACTGCTCTGCTCCTCTTCCCCCTTCCCTTCTGAGCAGCAGGGACAGACTCTGTGACAGAGCCCTGTGCCCCACTGCTTTCCCCTGGTAAGTCATCCCCCCCCAACAGTATCCAAAACAGAATACTTATTGTTGAGGGGAATGGCCATAGGGGATCCCTGCACTGCCTGTCGGTTCCATTTCCATCCCCTGACTGTAACCCATTTGCCTTTCTCTTGCCTGAGGAGAGACTACCTCCCTGTAACTCCTCTCAATAACCCCCTCTGTCTCCCGAATGATCCCGAAGTTCATCCAGCTCCAGTTCCAGTTCCCTGAAAAGGTTTTCGAGTAGCTGGTGTTGGGTGCACTTCCCGCAGATGTAGTCAGCAGGGACATTAGTGGTGACCCTTACCTTCCACATTCTGCAGGAGGGACATTCAACTGCCCTAACCTCCATTCCATCTACCACTGATCTGCCCCTGTATTCAATCTATCTATCACCAAAGCGTTCGGCAAAGTCCCACATGAGAGACTAAGTTTTGCTGACTTGTGGCTATATTCTCTTAATAAGTAACTGGGATCTCAAATTTCACCTACTTTAAGCTGAATTTCTGACCCTCAACAGGATCATAAGCAGCTTTGGGAGCTTGGTTTACTCCTATACTATGTCCCATATTCCTGGTACCTGTACAAAACCTCTCTGCTCTGCTCTTCCCCGACTAATAAAGGCAAGTACCTCATTCTTTTTCTTTTTACTTTATTGCCCATCCCTAGCTGCTCTTGAGAAGGTCGTGATGAGCTCCTTTTTGAACCACTGCTCTCCTTGTGCTGGTGACCTTTAGCACTGTGTTACAGTAAGGAAGTTAAAAATCACACAACACCAGGTTATAGTCTGCTCTTTCATCAGGTCATGATTTGGAGAGGCCGGTGTTGGACTGGGGTGTACAAAGTTAAAAATCACACAACACCAGGTTATAGTCCAACAGGTTTAATTGGAAGCACACTAGCTTTCGGAGCGACGCTCCTTCATCAGGTGGTACTGTCAGTAAGGAAGTGCTGCAATAAGGGGCAGGAGAAGGAACGTGCAGTACTATCGCTCTCTGTTGATGGAAATATGTAGTCACTGTGCTCAGACTGTCCTCAGTTCAATTGTTCTCACCAAAAATCATTGGAACTTGCAGTCCAAAAACCAAGTGCATATCAATGCTCCCAAAAGTCCTATTTACTGCCTACTTTCCTCTTGCATTTGACCTCCCAAAATGAATCATCTCCCACTTGTCAGGACTAAACTCCACCTACTATTTCTCTGCCCAACTTTTAGATTAGATTAGATTACTTACAGTGTGGAAACAGGCCCTTCGGCCCAACAAGTCCACACCGACCCTCCGAATACCAATCCACCCACACCCAATTCCCCTACTTTTACCACTTCACCTAACACTACGGGCAAATTAACATGGCCAATTCACCTAACCTGCACATTTTTGTGTGTGTGGGAGGAAACCGGAGCACCCGGAGGAAACTCACGCAGACACGGGGAGAACGTGCACACAGACAGTTGCCTGAGGCGGGAATTGAACCCAGGTCTCTGGCGCTGTGAGGCAGCAGTGCTAATAACTGTGCCACTGATCTACTATCCTGCTGTATCCACAACTGCACCAATTTTCACAAACACGAACATCAGCTAGCCACAAAAAGACACGACCCTCTCTCCCTCGTAGCCCTACACACAAATGAAAAAAACCACCATTTCGACTGGGACAACACATCTATCCTGGGATAGGCTAAGCAAAGACATGCCAGAGAATTCCTAGAGGCCTGGCACTCCAACCACAACGCCATAAATAAACACATAGATCTAGATACCATCTATCAACCCCTCAGAAAATGAACAGGAAATGACATCACCATAAACCCCAGGAACCCCATCCAGGACAAACATATAAATAGAAAGCAGGAGACAACAGCTTCGCTTCATTTGGAGGTCGCCACTGATGATGTTACCTAGCCAGGTAATGAAACGTCTGGATATCAAGCCTACAGCTCAGCGAGCAAACCTACACCCTAAATTTTCACATCATTTGTGAATTTACTAATCAGATCACTGACAATTTTATCTAAATCATTCATTTCAATTCCAATTCATATAAATTATGGGGAGGCAACAGCCTAGTGGTATTTTCACTGGACTGTTCATTCAGAGACCCAGGTAACGTTCTGGGGATGCAGGTTTGACTCCCACCACGACAGATGATGGAATTTGAATTCAATAAATATTTGGAATTACGAGTCTAATGATGACCATGAATCCATTGTCGATTGTTGGGAAAAGAGGTAAAAACAATGACTGCAGAGGCTGGAAACCAGATTCTGGATTTGTGGTGCTGGAAGAGCACAGCACTTCAGGCAGCATCCGAGGAGCAAACCCATCTAGTTCACTAAAGTCCTTTAGGGAAGGAAACTGCCATATTTACGTGGTCTGGCCTATATTTCACTCCAGATCCACAGCAATGTGGTTGAGTCTTAAACTGCCCTCAGGGCAATTAGGGAGAGGTAATAAATGCTGGCCCAGCCAGTGACACCCTCATCTGTGATAGAATTCAAAACAAAAACAAACAACAGATGTCCCAGCACTGATCCTGATGGAACACCACTAGTTGCAGATTTGCAGTCAGAAATACATCCTCCACAACTACCATTGACCAAAACAATTTTGTATCCAATTTATCAATGCACTGTGGATCCCATGTGACTTAATCTTCTGGACCAGCCTATCATGAGGGACCTTGTCAAATGCTTCAGTAAATTCAGTAATAAGTCCATTCCTTCCCAAATGCAATTAAATCCTGTCCCTACAAATCTTCTCCAATAGTTTCCCTATCGCTGACAGAAGGTTCACTAGCCTATAATTTCCTGGACTATCCCTCTTGCCCTTCTTAAACAAAGGAAGAACATTGGTTATTCTCTGATTTTCTGTGACCTGGCCTGTGGCCACAGAGGATAAAATGATCTCTGTCAAGGGCCAGCAATCTGCTCCCTTACCTCCTTCAGTATCCTGGGATAGATCTTATCAGACCCTGGGGACTTACCTACTTTAATGTTTACAAGATGCTAAAGGGGGTTGACAAAGTAGACAGAGAGTAGATGCTTCCTCTTGAGGGGAAATACAGAAGGAGACATCACAGTTTTAGGATAAGGTATAGCAGATCTAAAACAAAATATGACACCAAATCATGTAAGGAGCTATTAGCTAATGGACCCAAAAGCCTTAACAAGAATTAACAAAATCAGGAAAATAGGCTAGAAATCTGAAATAAAAGCTAAAAATACTGGAAATACTCAGCAAGTCAGGCAACTTTGGGAGAGAGAGGAGTCAACATTCCAAGTTGATGACCTTTTATCAGAAGGTAGGTTTTAAGGAGTCTTTAAAAAGAGGAAGGAGAGGCAAGAGGCAGAGAGGAATAGGGAAGGTATTGCAGAACACAGCACCTTGGTCCTTGACGGTATGGCTGTGAATGGTGCAGCAAATAAAATTAGAATGCTCAAAAGATCAGAACTAGAGGAGGACATGTGGGTTGGGGCTGGAGGGATTTACAGAAATAGAGACAGGCGAGGCCATAGAGGAAGTTGAAAGCAGAATGAGAATTTTTAAAACCAAGCCATTGCTTAACTGGGATCCAATGAGCTCAATGAGCATGGAGAAATTAGGAGAGAGGGATGATGGAAAGGAGGGCTACTTGTCATAGGAGCATCGGAGCAGGAATAACACATCTGCTCCATCATTCCAGATCATGACTGATCAGCTGATCCATGCCATAATCCTGTTCTATCCCCATATCCATTGATATCAACCGTAATTCAATCTATCAATTTCTCTCCTCAATGTATTCAATGATTAAGCTTCCACAGCCCATTGGGGTTGAAAATTCCAAAGATTCGGCCCGCTCCACTTGAAGAAATTCCTTCTCATCTCAGTCCTAAAAGACTGGTGTTCACAGGGTCTACTTGACTCCATACCACCTTTCAAAATTTAAAATGAGAGCATCTACAATGTGTCCTAAAGGCAAAGTGAGTAAGGGCACGCTCCCCCGTGGTCTCTGGTCCTGTCACAGGCTGCAGGCATACTGGAACACTGTGGTAGGTGAAATATAGAAGGTCTTGGGGACAGAGGTGAAGATGGACCATGTATCTCTTCTTCTTGGCCTTATTGGTTCACTTCCATTAGATGCACACAAAAAAAGGCTTTTCAGTATCCTCACTTTTTGTGCAAGAAAGAATAATCTATGAGGATGGGTGTCTGAATATCCCCTGGGACTCTCAGGCTGGTGTAAGCTAGTCATGGAACACATCCCCTGAGACTTTCTCAGAAGTATGGTGCACCATCAAACAGAATTTTTATGAGACATAGTGGACCTTTTTGGTACAGACCTACTTGAGTACAGATTTGTCAGCCATACTAATAAGAGCCTTTAAATAGCTATAGCAATTCTGTTTAATAAATCTGGTATCCAGAGAGAAGGAACTACGAACATATGAATATGTATAAATTTATGCACTCGATGTTCAAGAGCTATTGGTTTGCTTCGTTGAGCTGTGTTTTCATTATTATTATTACTGTCATGATTTTCTTTTCATAGTTATTAGTTATTATTTATTTAACTGTATAATTAGTGGGTTTTTCACATTGGTTTGAATTGTTTGGTTTTGTATTTATAGTAATATTAAAAATAAATTCCTTTTTGCAATAAAAAATCTACTTAAAAATACTGGTGTGATATACATATAATTTTTATTTAGAGTTTTAATTTTAAACTAATGGCATATTGGTTTGAAACAAAAGCAAAAGTTGCTGGGAAAGCTCAGCAGGTCTGGCAGCATCTGTGAAGAGAAATCAAAGTCATTGTTTCGGATCTGGTGACCTTTCCTCAGAACTCAAAACATTAATTTTGATTTCTCTGCACAGATGCTGCCAGACCTGTTGAGCTTTCTCAGCAACTTTTGCTTTTGTTTCTGATTTATAGCATCTGCAGCTCTTTCAGTATACTGTACTGGTTTGGTCTATTTGTGTAAAAGGGATTTAATAATTAACTAGGTCAGTCTTTTCAGAACCATGACTTTAAACCATCACAATACAGATGACATGGTATCCTATAAGGTTAACAGCAGTTACTTATATTGTAGAATTTATGGCAGGAATTGGGAAAAACAAAGTAGTCATTCATTTAGTAGAAACCAGGATGAGTAAATTATTTTTAATATAAGTAAATATTTTGAATTCAGTTTGAAAGAGATCTGATTTAAAATCAATGCAAGACCAGTTTCTCCCACAAAAAAAGGAGTTTGTGTCGAGCAGTTAAGAGAGTAAGTTACTCCAATGTAAGGATTTCAGTTTCTGGAAATTTGCAATTGATTATTGAAAGCTGAGAAAGTCTAAAGTCTCAGTTGTGGGTGGATCAAAGAAAACAGAACAGAAGCAGTAACAATAATCTGCAAATCTGTTAGGGAAGGAGTATTTCTCTGGATTTTGATTAATTGTAAAATGATGGTGTTGGGGAATAAATGGGATTTTGCTTTGCTGGGTGCTTAAAATTTTTAACTGCTTGTATGTAGATAGCTTGGTTCATCTTTTTTTCTTCTTTTTCTTTCTTTTGCATAATTATGACAACCCTTACAAGGTTCATGTGGAATCACTGATGAGTCTCTCTATGGAGCTCATTGAGTGTAAGTTCCCTTGGAACTCATCACTTCAGCCCTTTAAAAAGCAAATCCTTAGAGCTTTGTAGTGCAGAGGTAGTGCCCCTGCCCCTGGCCTGGGAGGCCTGTGTTCAAGTCCCACCTACTCCAGAGGTATGTAATAACATTTCTGAACAGGTTGTTTAGAAAAATAGGTTAAATAAAAAATAACTCCGCCTTCTGTGAGAATTCAGCAACTTTTATCCTTTGTTTATCAGACCATTAACCAGTTAGGGTGCTTTTCTTTTGCCCTTTGTAAAAGATCAACTGTTCTGTGTCTGTTTGAGGATTAAAAGAAGATTTGGATCTACATAAAAGCAAAATATTGTGCATGCTGGATAAAATACAACCAGACAATGCTAGAGTAAATCAGTTTGAAGAAGTCAAATTGAACTTGAAATGACCTAAGTCTTTTTCTCTCCACAGATTCTCCCAGACCTGCTGAGTTTCTTCAGCAATTTCTGGTTGTATTATTCTTAACCTGATTACAGCTTAGATCTTAATTTTTTTCCACTTGCTTTAAGAAATGAGTTTAATGATCAATGAACTTTTTTCCAGTTCTCCAAAGATACCCAGTCAACATCTCTTTTTTTATTCTGGACAGTTGTACAAAAGGGAAACAGCTCCCTGGATGCTGCCTGACCTGCTGCACTTTTCCAGCAACACATTTTCAGCTCTGATCTCCAGTGTCTGCAGTACCCACTTTTTTCTTAGAGTTGCAAGTAGTTGTTTAATGTTCACTTTTAGAGTTAAAGAGTAAAATTGATATTTTTCTTTAACTATATCTCTGTAACTCATATTTTAATAGATTATGAGTCGAGGTGAGCTTTCCTGGCGCTTGGCTTAATTAGCAGAAGGGTCCACCATTGTGTCGTTACATAAGTTTTTACAAAAAAAAGTGACATCTCAGTTCAGATAAAGGATAAACAAGTGTGAGGTTAGAGTCTGTCCGTATTCTAATCCTGAGTCAGACCGGTTCTAGTTCCAAACTAGGAATATATAAAATGCCACATGGATTGACAGCCAATGCAAGTTCACCCCATGGACTTCGGTGTGTGTGTGTGGGCGAGTGTGACGGTGAATATACCTGTGAGACAAATAAACCTGTCCTGTGATTTTTGACCTTGTCCAACACTGGCACCTCTCCATCAACAAAATACAGACAGAAAGACCAGCTCCACACTTCACCCACCCATGGACACGCCCACGGACCCGCCCCAACTCCGGCCCCGCCCATGGTCCCGCCCCAACTCCGGCCCCGCCCACGGCCCGGCCCCGCCCACGGCCCGGCCCCTTGCCCCGCCCCAACTCCGGCCCCGCCCACGGCCCGGCCCCAACTCCGGCCCCGCCCATGGACCCGCCCCAACTCCGGCCCCGCCCACAGCCCGGCCCGGCCCCAACTCCGGCCCCGCCCATGGACCCGCCCCAACTCCGGCCCCGCCCACAGCCCGGCCCGGCCCCAACTCCGGCCCCGCCCATGGACCCGCCCCAACTCCGGCCCCGCCCACAGCCCGGCCCGGCCCCAACTCCGGCCCCGCCCATGGACCCGCCCCAACTCCGGCCCCGCCCACAGCCCGGCCCGGCCCCAACTCCGGCCCCGCCCATGGACCCGCCCCAACTCCGGCCCCGCCCACAGCCCGGCCCGGCCCCAACTCCGGCCCCGCCCACGGCCCGGCCCCAACACCGGACCCGCCCCTTGCCCCGCCCCAACATTGGCTCCGCCCACGGCCGCGCTACAACTTCGGCCCCGCCCCATCGTCGGCCCCCTTCGTTTACGCTAACCCCCACAATGTTGACTCCGCCCCCGCGGCCCGTTCTGTTTCGACCCCGCGGACTGTGCCCCGCCCCTCCCCTGGACTATCCGGCCCCGCCCACCGATTAGACCCCGCCCCATTCCCGGTGCGTGCCCGTCACCAGTCCGTCCCTCCCCCGGACTCGGTTCCCCTCGGACTGTCTCTCCGGCTGCTGATTGCACCCGGACGTTCAGTGGCGGGTTCATTTCCGGATTGCTGGAGGCTGAGGTAAAGTGAAAGGTGAGGAGAGACCGGTTCCGGTGGAGCGGCCGAGTCCGGCTCAGTCCGGCCAGGCCGCGGCCGCTCTGCCCTTCACTCAGATCACGGGCGGACCTCCCACTCCACCATTCAACAGGCTTAAAGTCTCAATGTCACGGTCACTAACTATCGGGGGGTTGTCTCACCGTTTAACTTACCCATTCATGGATGTAATGGAACATTAGTCAAAGGGAAAATGGGTCTGGGTGGGTTACTCTTCAGAGGGTTGGGCTGAAGGGCCTGTTTCCACACTGTAGGGAATCTAATCTAATCTAATCTAATGGGCCTATATCTTTGATTGTGGGAGGAAACCCACGCACTCGCGGGGAGAATGTGCACACTCCACACAGACCGTTGGTTGAGGGTGGAATCGAACCCGGGACCCTGGCGCTGTGAGGCAGCACTGAGCCACCGTGCCGCCCGATTTGATTTACAGTGAGGTGCAAATGCAGTATGAGAAAAAGCGTTTTTTTTAACCAGTAGTTAAGGTCTGGAATATACTACCTGGAAATGTGGTGGGGCAGGATAAACTGAAGCATTCAAGAGGACACTGGATGAATATTTGGATAAAAATAATGTGTAAGGATATGGGAAAAGCAGGATTTTGGCACCAAGTCATGGTCATTTATCTTTTCACTGTACTATACCTGTAACAAGGTACATGTGACAATAATAGATCAAATCAAACTATTGACCCAGTGCAGGCAGAGAACATATCCATCCAGATGTCTTTTAAATGTAATTGTACCGACATCCACCACTTCCTCAGGAATTTCATGCCACATGCGAACCACCCTCTGTGTAAAATGTTTGCCCCTGCAATCTTTAAAATCTCTCTCCTCTCACCTTAAAAAATGTGCCCCCTAGTCTTGAAATTCCTCATTTTGGGAGAAGACAACTACCATCAGCTCTATCTATACCTCATTATTTTATAAACTTCTATCAGGTCACCTTTCAACCTCCTATGCTCCAGTGAAAAAAGTCCCAGCCTATCCAGCCTTTCTTTATAACTCAAACTTTCCAAACCCGGCAACATCCTGGTAAATCTCTTCTGAGCCCTCTCCAGCTTGATATTATCCTTCCTATAACTGGGTGACCAGAATTGGACACAGTATTCCAGAAAAGGCCTCACCAATGTCCTGTACAACTTCAACATCATGCCTCAACACCAAAGGACTGAGCAACGAAGGCAAGCTTGCCAAATGTCTTTTTAGCCATCCTGTCTATATGTGATGCAAACTTTAAAGAATTATGTACCTGCACCCTTGCATCCCTCTGTTCTACAATCCTACCCAAGGCTCTACAACTAATTGTATAAGTCCTACCCTTGTTTGTTGCATTTATTCAGATTGAACTCCATCTGCTATTTTTCGGCCCATTGACCCATTTGACCAAGATCCTTTTTTAATCTTAGAAAACCTTCTTCACTGTCTACTATGCCACCAATTTTGGTGTCGTCCACAAGCATACTAACCATGCCTTCTATATGCTCATCCAAATCATTAATGTAAAACTACAAAGAAAAAAAATCCAGAACCGATCCCCATGGAGCACCACCGGTCAAAAGCCTCCACTCTGAAAATCAACCCTCCACCATTACTCTCTGTCTCCTGTTTAGCCAATTATGTATCCAATTTTGCTGAGGGATTTAAGATTTTATAGACAGAACCTATGCTTAAATTACATTTTGCAATGATTGTATATCTTCCAATCATTGATATATTGTCAATTATTTCACATTTAGGTTTCATTTGTGGGTTAGATCTTCTGAGATTTTTTATGCATTTAGTTGTCAGTTGCTAATGTGTTGATAATGAGGCTTTCCCCTGATTTTCTCTTCACCTAAGTGAGAAATGGTCCTGAATAGGAAATCCTCTTTTTAAATCGGACTGCTTTTAGAGCCTCAAGTTTGTCAAAGTACATTCGAATGAGAACTCAACTGACACTTCCATCTTGAAGCCTAGGAGCTGGAAGTTGAGGAACAACATCTGATCCATGCCCTGAATTCCAAAAGAAGACCTAATGTGTCTCCACCCCCGCTTCCGCCCCTGAGTGGATTTAAGCTTAGACATCAGTGGTGTACTGACAGGTTCAAGTTGACTTTCTTAAATCTCCCTGTTGCCTTTTCTCTAGCAGAAAGAAGAAATCACCCAAGACAACAGAGCAGATTGCTGAGGATCGTGAAATGTACCATGTTGTCTAGTTTCCTGAGGTGTGCTGCTGGGCCAGTTATTTGCTGTGCCAATTGCTGGAGTCAGCGTAAGTGTGCTGTTCGGATTGTAAAGACCTATAAAGTCTTCAGGAAGAAGCTGAGCACTACAACATCCTTATTAATAAAAACAGAACAGGTTTTCACCAGAGCTGGAAATTTTGCAGAAAGACTTGCAATTGTGGATCATAATGGTCGTTACACATACAGAGACCTGTATCTATACAGTCTGGCCCTTTCAAGAAAGATTCGTTGTGCATTAGGATGTCTTGATGGTGACATCAAGGAGCAAAGAATTTCAATCCTGTGCCCTAATGATGTCTCGTATGTTGTTGCTCAGTGGGCATCTTGGATGTCTGGTGGGGTGGCTGTGCCCCTGGGCAAAAAGCATCCAGCTCCAGAACTCAAGTATGTTGTTCAGGATTCTCAGAGCACATTAATCATTGTGGAGAAGAATTATTTAGAGTTAATGACACCAGTCGCTGACAGTCTCGGTGTGAAGTGCCTTCAGTTACCGGGTTACGGTCAGTTCCAAGAATCTTCTGATATGGGACAGCTGGAAAAATGTGGTGCTGCCCCTGTGCCAGATGCTGGCTTTGTTGTCACAGACTGGAAAGATAGAGGAGCCATGATACTGTACACGAGTGGAACAACAGGGCGCCCGAAAGGAGTCCTCATCACCCATGGAATACTGTACCATCAGGTGACCTTCATTTGCTGTTTTCCTACTTGGTTTGTGCTGGTTACCTGGACTTATATTGACATAGGATTCACAAGTGTCACTGTTAATGCCACAGTGGGAGAGGATGACAGTGAAAACCTGAGGGTAGTGACCTGATTCAACATGGTTCCAGCTGTTACTAAGAACATTCTGAAGCCTCCGAGCACACTCCCGTGCAGAAGGAAGGCACTTTGACTTCTTAATTCAAACCCTCACTCTGCAGTCAGAAGCCACTTCTAAATGTTACATTTTTGTGTGGGTTTCCTCCGTGTCAATGAAAGGGAAATGTGGTACTCCCTACTCACTGCCATTCAGAAAATAAAATTTATTCCTACTTTTTTCCAGTCTGCTAACCAATTTTCAATCCATCTCAGTATAATATCCACAATTTTAATTTGATCTTTAATTTTATTTTATTTTACATTTTACATATTAATCTCTTATAGAATGGACTTAGTCAAAAGCCTTCTGAAAGTCCAAATAAACTACATCCACTGATTCCCTGATCAACTCTAAAAGTTATATTCTTGAAGAACTCCAGTAAATTTGTCAAACATGCTTTCCCTTTAGTAAATCCATATTGACTGATTCTGATTCTACCAGTGTTATCTAGCATCTTCCTTATTCCTAACATCAAATTCACTGGTCTATAGGTCTGCTTTCTCTCTCTCTTTTGAAATAGGTTACATTTAGCTACTCTCCAATTTGTAACAATTGCTTGAGTGTCTAAAGAATCTTGGAAGGTGACCCCCAGTCGATCTATTCTTTCTAGGGCCATTGCCTTGAGTACTCTGGGTTGTAGATTATCAGGCACTGCGATTTATCAGCCTTTGATCACATTGATTTCCCCAACACCATTCCTCTTGATTATGGCAATATTGATAAAATCTAACATAAAAATGGAATGCTAAGAAGGGATTGAAGGACAGTTAGATCCAAGAAATGGGCAGACAAATTAGCCCAAAAAAGCAGCAGGCCTGAGGATTGGGAGCAGTTTAGATTTCAGCAAAGGTAATGATGAAGAGGGGATAGTAGAGTATGAGAGTAAGCTTGCAAAATACACAACTGTCGAAGTTTCTTTGGTATGTAAGCACAAAAGACAAAAACAGTGTATGTTATAATGGGGAATTAAAACAAAATGTCTGGCCAGCTAAGTACGTACTTTAGTTCTGTCTTTACAAAGGAGGACCAGAAAGGGATGGCACGGTGGCTCAGTGGTTAGCACGGCTGCCTCACTGCCAAGGACCCATGTTCAATTCCAGTCTCAGGTGACTGTGCAAACTCCGCACAGACATTCTCCCCATGTCTCAGTGGATTTCCTCCGGGTACTCTGGTTTCCCCTCTCAGTCCAAAGATGTGTAGGTAAGGTGAATTGGTCATGCTAAATTACCCGTAGTGTTCAGGGAGGTGTTAGTTAGGGGTAAAACGCACATTAATTGGGTGGGGAAATGGGTTTGGGTGGGGTATTCTTTGGAGAAGCGGTGTGGACCTGTTGGACTGAAGGGCCTGTTTCCACACTAGGGATTCTTTCTTTCTTTTGAAATAGTAAGAGTGAGGAACTGAAGGAAATCAGTATTAGTATGGAAATAGTGTTAGTGAAATTGTTGGACTTAAGGGCATAAAAAGAGAGTAATCTTATGTGGTTCTGTTCGCCGAGCTGGAAATTTTTGTTGCAAACGTTTCGTCGCATGTACATGAGCAAAACTAATGTAGTGTACAAAATCCCATGCAAGGACTGCACAAAACACTATATAGGACAAACAGGAAGACAGCTAACGATCCGCATCCATGAACATCAACTAGCCACGAAACGACACGACCAGCTATCCCTCGTAGCCACACACGCAGACGACAAGCAACATGAACTTGACTGGGACAACACTACCATTATAGGGCAAGCCAAACAAAGAACAGCCAGGGAATTCCTAGAAGCATGGCACTCATCCACAAACTCCATCAACAAACACATCGACCTGGACCCAACATACCGGCAACTACAGCGGACAGCTGAAACTGACAACCGGAAGCGGCAGGGACAGGCCACTATAAATGCCGGAGGAAACACCACAGAAGCGCTTCACAGGAGGCTCCCAAGCACTGAGGATGTCACCTAGACAGGGGACAAAACGTTTGCAACAAAAATTTCCAGCTCGGCGAACAGAACCACAGCAACGAGCACCCGAGCTACAAGTCTTCACCCAAACTTTGAAAAGAGAGGAATCTCTTTGTGGAACATTCTGAGTTCCAGTCCTACTCTGGCCCCCACCCACAACTCTCTCTGGGCCATTGATGACATAATTGGAGCTGCTTCTGTCGCTCATTCGGAATTGGAAAAGTTAATCATTACGCTTCTGGCTTCCACCTTGCTCTCGCTTTCTCCTGGTCCATTTCTGACTTCTCCTTTCTTTGATATCTCTATTTCCATTTCTGGGATAGGCTGGCCACCAATATCAAAACGTGTGACACTGGAAGAACACAGCAGGTCAGGCAGCATCCGGGGAGCAGTAGAATCGATGTTTCAGCCATAAGCACTTCATCAGGAATGTCTTCCACTTCAACACAAGTGCTTATGCCTGAAACGTCGATTCTCCTGCTCCCCAGATGCTGCCTGACCTGCTGTGCTTTTCCGGCACCACACTTTTCGACTCTGATCTCCAGCATCTTCACTTTCTCCTGGCCACCAATATCCACTACAAAACCCATGCACACTCATAATTACCTTGAATATACATCCTCTAACCCTGCTTACAATAAAGACTCTATTCTATTTTCCCAGTTTCTCTGTCTCCATTGCACTGATGATGCCAACTCCAACAAGGGGGCCTCTGGAAGGTCCACCTCCTTTCTCAGTTGAAGATTCCCCACCATCATGGTTGACAAGACCATCTCCCACACTTCAGCCCTCACCCCCTCTCTCTCCTCCCTGAACAGCAATAGGCTCCCTTTGTCCTCACCTACCATCCCACCAGCATCTGCATCCAAAGGAATAATTAGCTGCCATTTCCGTCACCTCCAACCGGATCCCACCACTAGACACACATTTGCCTCTCCTTCATTGTCAGCCTTCCGCAGGGACTGTTCTCTCTGCGAGTGGAGGTTCACTCCTCCACTCTCATTACCTCTCCACACCCCCACAACACCTTGCAATGGCAGGAGGTGTAATGCCTATGTGTTTACTTCCTCGTGTCTCAGTATCCAAGGCACCTTCCAGGTGCATCAGCACTATACCTGCAGTTCACTCAATCAAGTCTATTATATTCACCACTTACAGTGTGGTCTCCTCAATACTGGGGAAATGAAACACCAGTTGGGTGACCACTTTGCAAAACACTCACATTCTCTCCAGAAAAATGACCCTGAGTTTCCACTTCAACACACCATCATGTTCCTTGGCCAACATCTCTGCTTCAGGCTAGCTGCAGTGCTGGAGCAAAGTTCAGGGCAAACTGGAAGAACAGCATCTCATTTTCTGCTTGGAAACCTTGTAACCTTCTGGACTCAATACTGAATTCAGGAATTTTAAGGCTTAAGCACCTTCTTACATGTCCTTGCCCCAACCCGCCCATTTTGTGCACCACATAGGCTGATACTTCAAACAACCTATTGTGAGCCATTAATCTTCTCCATTAGTGGCTGTTCATTCTCCCAGGCTGATCTTTACCTGTTCCTTTGACTGTCCAACTGATTTTCTCTCTCTGGGCTCCTTTCCTAGCTACAGTCAGCTCTGAAGAAGAGTCACTGGACCTGAAATGTTTTCTGTCCACAGGTGCTGCCAGACCTGTTGAGTTTTTCCATCACTTCTTGTTTTTGTCTCTGATTTCCAGTATCTGCAGTTCTTTGGGGTTCAGTTTAGGTTATAGCAACTGGTGGGAGGGAATACGAGCTGTCCTTCCAAGTTCTGGTGTCTCTCCTGCACGGATTTGGCTCCTGGGCAGATGAACAATCAGAGTTCTGTCTTGCTTGTGATTCCTGCTCTTCACTGTTGGTCCTGAATGGTTTGTGCAATCAGCAGTGTGTCTCCCGGCAGCACCTGCACTGTACACACCCACGGTACTGAGATGTTTGAGACATCCTTTACCACAACTTGAAGAAAGCAACAATGTAAACACTACTCACTTGTTTTTAAAAATGGGGCAACTCCTTCCACAGTGGTTTAAAACAGCCATTTTTCTGCCTTTGTCCACAATCTAAAAAGAAAAAAATTAAAAGTTGTGATCTTTTCTGAGCATGTACTGGGAAACTGTACACATGTGCATGTGGGTTGGTATTGCAGAGATGTGTACGTGATCCAGTACCGTGGGATATATACTCAAGTGACGGATTGCATGAGAGCTGGTAAACTCGCTCGTGTCAAAGAAACTGTGTACGTGAGGTGCTGCTGTGAAGATTGAAAACAGATTTTTGCACATGTATGACTGTATGCATGTGTTGAGGTAACCCACACGATGTGCATACTGGATGAGAAGAAATTATCTCCAATTAAGCAAACTAAAACATTGTTTTCAGTCTCTGATTCAAACTCTGCTCGCAAACTGACTCCATCTCACTACCCAACAGTAGTCTGACATTAAGCCAGTCTTTTTGAAACCTTGGTGTGACATTGGTTACGAAGGTGAACATCTGAACCCTTGTTTGAACCATTCCAAAGACCACCAGATCTGCCTTCATTATGTTGTTTGACTTTGATTTGATGAGCTGGTGTTGGACTAGGGTGGACAATGTTAAAAATAACACACCGGGTTACAGGCCAGCAGGTTTATTTGGAAGCACTAGCTTTCAAAGCGCTGCTCCTTCATCAGGTGGTTGTGGAGAATAAGATCGTAAGTCACAGAATTTATAGCAAAAGGGTTACATGGAGCTGTCGTGATATATTAAACAAATTTAGAGTTAATTTCTGCTATCCATATCTTAATTACCAGAAGATCCCATTCCTTTATCACCCCCGTAAAGATAAGTTCACCAAAGTCCTCCGAGGCCATAGGCTACTCTCTCATTAGAGGGAACCAACTGAAGGTTGACACCCTGAAGGTTGCCACATTGATGTACATTGTTCCCAATCAAACAACGTTGTTGAAAACAGGGGTTAGGAAATAAAAGAGTAAGCAATAGGTGCACACACAGCCCAGAGAGTCAGCAAGACAGTTAGACAGACAAGGGGATGGAGAATGGCAAGTTAGGGAGAAAGTAAAGCTGATAATAGGGACCATTGCTGTGAGAAATCTGTTGCTGGCCGAGTCTTATTTTGTACATAGACTCCCAGAGTCAAGCTGTCGACAAACACTTTCTCCCCAAGCATGAACAAAGCAACAGTGTAAACACCATGCACAGATTTCAGTAACTTACTTTCTCAAAGTACAGCAATTCCTTCTTCAGTCCTTTGCTGTAAAATAATCCTTTTCCCAGTTCAGTCCTCCACCAAAAACAAAGAAAAACAAAATGAAATCTAGAATTACAAACAGCTAGTTTAACAGTCACTGTTAAACTAGCTGTTTGTAATTCTAGATTTCATTAAATTCATATTATACCATCTGCCATGGTGGATTCAAACCCACATCATCAGAGAATTAAGCTGGCCTCTGGATTGCTAGCCCAGTGGTATTACCATTATTGGTTCACTAATATCAGGGAAGGATTTCAACCACCCTTACCTAGTTCCAGATTGTGAAAATGTGATGGACTCTTAACTACCCTCTGAAACACCTCAGGAAGTCATTCAGTTCAGGGACAGTTGGGGATGGATGGCAAATGTTGGCCTTGCCAGAGGCACACTCACCTTATGCATGAATTTTTAAAAATCTGATCCTCTAACTCTGGCCTCCTGTGCCAGTTATAATCACATCACCATCGGTGGCCTTGTGTTCACTTTAGAGAAGAAGATTAGACTCCCTACAGTGTGGAAACAGGCCCTTCGGCCCAACAAGTCCACACCGACCCTCCGAAGAGTAACCCACCCAGACCCATTTCCTTCTGACTAATGCACCTAACACTATGGGCAAATTAGCATGGCCAACCTGACCTACACATCTTTGGACTTGTCTCACTGCAAGTTCTATAATTCCCTGCCTACACTTCTCCATCTCTGTACCTTGTCATCTTCTTGATCAAGCTTTTGGTCATCTAACCCTGTAAAGAGTGTACATTTTGTTTTTCTTTGTTTTTGGTGGAGGACTGAACTGGGAAAAGGATTATTTTATAGCAAAGGACTGAAGAAGGAATTGCTGTACTTTGAGAAAGTAAGTTACTGAAATCTGTGCATGGTGTTTATACTGTTGCTTTGTTCATGCTTGGGGAGAAAGTGTTTGTCAACGGCTTGACTCTGGGAGTCTATGTACAAAATAAGACTCGGCCAGCAACAGATATCTCACAGCAATGGTCCCTATTATCAGCTTTACTTTCTCCCTAACTTGCCATTCTCCATCCCCTTGTCTGTCTAACTGCCTTGCTGACTCTCTGGGCTCTGTGTGCACCTATTGCTTACTCTTTTATTTCCTAACCCCTGTTTTCAACATATATACCACTCTTCCTATCTATTACTAGTTCTGATGATGCATCACTGCGCTTGAAACAGTGACTCTGCTTTCTTTCCACAGAT
Source organism: Chiloscyllium plagiosum (assembly GCF_004010195.1). Taxonomy (NCBI): domain Eukaryota; kingdom Metazoa; phylum Chordata; class Chondrichthyes; order Orectolobiformes; family Hemiscylliidae; genus Chiloscyllium; species Chiloscyllium plagiosum. The sequence continues at coordinate 1,267,205 of NC_057726.1, read as the reverse complement.
GCTGCCAGGCTTGCTGAGTTTCTCTGGCAATTTTTGTTTTTATTTCCGGTATCTCCTCATGAGGTTTTGTGTTATACTAGTTTTTATAACACTCCTTGGAATGACCTTGGGACATTTCATGATAATAAAGCTGCTATATAAATATAAGTTGTTGTTACGTTGCTCTGGAGTGCTAACAGTATCAATCTGCAGATTACCAGCCTTGTGAAACAATGGGAATGGAGCAAGGATGATGTTATTCTCCATGTCTTACCGCTACATCACCTCCATGGAATTCTCAATAAACTGCTATGCCCTCTCTGGGTGGGCGCGACCTGTGTGATGCTGCCAGAATTCAGTGCCCAGCAGGTAAGTTAGGAACAGCATCAGCACAATTCTAAAAGAGTCAAGTGTAGTATACGTTTGTTGAAAAGATTTTATCATTTGATTCACTAATGGTTAAAAAGAAACCAATTGTTTTACTAAATTACTTCCTTGAATCATGACCCCCAGCTACCTTAAACTCTCAAACTGTGCAATGCATGTTATACAATATTTGGAGCGTGGGTTCAGTTTGTATATCTGGCTAAAGGTTGGGGATTGAAATTGATGTTTTTCTGTTTGTCTCAGTTACTGTCTGGAATTAAGAAAAATAAGGTTCAGCCTGTCCAGGATTAAGGAAAACGGGGTTCAACCTGTCCGGGATTAAGGAAAACAGGGTTCAGCCTGTCCGGGATTAAGGAAAACAGGGTTCAGCCTGTCCTAAATTAAGGGGAAGGAGGGTCAGCCTGTCCGGGATTAAGGAAAACAGGGTTCAGCCTGTCCTAAATTAAGGGGAAGGAGGGTCAGCCTGTCCGGGATTAATGAAAACAGGGTTCAGCCTGTCCTAAATTAAGGGGAAGGAGGGTCAGCCTGTCCGGGATTAAGGGGAAGAAGGGTCAGCCTCCTTTTTGACTGATGACTAAAATGTTTGACTGCCTCTCAGGATAATTTTAATCTTTGTGTGCTTGGGTTGCATTGTCAGCCAGCTATCCTTGTCAATATTGGCTAGGAGTTGTAGCATTACAGATAAAAACTACAAATTAGTCTATAAGCATGACCCAGAATCTCCACTGCTCACCACTTTGCTCTTAATGCTTACCTTTCTGTTCCTGGCTGCTGCACTTCTCCAGTGAGGCTGTGCAACAGCAGCTCATCTTCTGATCAGGCCTCTTACAGTTTGCTGGATTCAACTTTCAGACCTGTTTCATAAGATCATAAGAAATAGGAAAGGGAGTAGGCCATTTGGTCTCTCACGCCTGCTGCACCATTTGATAGGATGATGGCTGATCTGACGTTTCTCACATCCACTTTCCTGCCCTTTCACTGTAACTCTTGATTCCCCTCATGATCAAAAAATCTTTCTATCTCAGCATTAAATATACACAAGGACTTTTCACCGACAGCTGTCTGAGGCAAGGACTTCCAAAGACTTTCAATCATTTAAGAGAAGAAAATCCTCCTGAACTCATCCTTAAATTGGCATCCCTTAATTCTGAATTTATGCCCTCCTGTCCTAGACTCTCCGATGAGGGGTTCCCCCACCGTCTCTTTCTTGGCCAGCTGCTAGTCTGAAAGTACGTTTTCAGGTTTTTGCCTCCAGGTAGAAGTGTTCATTTCCCACATTCACACCCCTTTGTTCCATGCCATCTTTATCATTGAATCTAACAAGGATGCCATTACATTGGAGGCAGCTTAGAGAAGGCTCACTGGATTAATTACAGAATTGAAAGACTAGTTTTATGTCGAGAGATTGAGCAGTTAAGGCCTATATTTGTGAGGGTTTAGAAGAATGAAAGGAGGTATATAAGATGAAAAGGAGACTAATAACCTAGACATAGAGTAGATGTTCCCCTTGAAGGGCACTGTAGAAGGAGAGGTCATAGTTTTAGGCTGAGAGGCAGCAGATCTAAAACATGCTGAGAGTTTTATTCCTCTCAAAGAGTTGTGAATCTGTGGAATTCACTCCAGAAGAATACGGTAAATAGCGAGTTTTGAGAAGATTTGTCGCTCAGGTTGAAGTTCTGGATGTAGGTTTGCTCACTGAGTTGGAAGGTTCATTTCCAAACGTTTCGACACCCTACTAGGTAACATCTTCAGTGGGCCTCCAGGTGAAGCACTGTACATGATTCCTGATTTCTATTTATATGTTTGGGTTTCCTTGGGTTGGTGATGTCATTTCCTGTTCCTTTTCTCAGGGCTGGTAGATGGGGTCTAACTCGATGTGTTTGTTGATAGCGTTCCCATTGGAATGCCATGCTTCTAGGAATTCTCATGTGTGTCTCTGTTTGGCTTGTCCTAGGATGGATGTGTTGTCCCAGTCAAAGTAGTGTCCTTCCTCATCCGTATGTAAGAATACTAGTGAGAGAGGGTCATGACTTTTTGTGGCTAGTTGATGTATCCTGGTGGCTAGTTTTCTGTCTGTTTGTCCAATGTAGTGTTTGTTACAGTCCTTGTACGGTATTTTGTAAATTACATTCGATTTGCTTGTTGTCTGTATGGGGTCTTTCAAATTCATTAGCTGCTGTTTTAGTGTGTTGGTGGGTTTGTGGGCTACTGTGATGCCAAGAGGTCTGAGTAGTCTGGCAGTCATTTCCAAGATGTCTTTGGCTAGGGTTTCTGGATGTGTTTTGTCTGCTTGTTTGGGTTTGTTGCTGAGAAATCGGGTACCCATTCTTTCTGAATATACGGTACAGGTGATTTTCCTCTGCTCTTATGCACAAGAATTCCTAGAAACATGGCATTCCTACCGGAACTCTATCAACAAACACATCGAGTTAGACCCCATCAACTCCCCTCTGACAAAAAGAACAAGAAAAGACATCACCAACCCAAAGAAGCCCAAACATATGAATGAGAAATCAGGAATCATTTATAGTGTTTCGCCTGGAGGCCCACTGAAGATGTTACCTAGTAGGGTGACGAAACGTCTGGAAATGAGCCTTCCAGCTCAGCGAGCAAACCTACATCCAGTACAGTAAATGCCTGGACACTGAATAAATTTAAGGAGGAGACATATTTTTAATAAGTAATGGGTTGAAGGGTTAAGGAGAGCAGGCAGGAAAATGGAGTTGAGGCCAAGGTGAGATCAACCCTGATCATATCAACTGGAGCAGGCTCAAGGGGCTGAATGGCCTCCTGCTCCATGTTCTTATGGGATTATCTGAATCTCTCCTATTCTGTCCTGTCCCTGACATTCTCCATGCTGCCAGACCTGCTAAGTCTTCCAACAATTTTTTTGTTGGCAACAGCACAGTCTGTGAACAAAGCAAGCACAGTCAGAACACAGGGCCTTGGCTTTTGACTGGAATTACTAATAGTGAGGGATAGAGTAGGGTGAGAGAATGTGGCTGGACTCCATGCATTGAGGCTGTGTCATGGTTGATGCACATTATTTAAAGACAGTGGGGTGATTGACAGGAAGGGGAAGCAATACAATCGAGAATGATGTATATTGACACTGCAAGTGTCTGAGACGCACTCGGGAATCTGTTTATTAATTGAATCGCTAAGCAGATTCTGGCCCTGGACTTTCTAGCAGTTTCTCCTAAGTCCCGAAAATGTCTGGCAGATACTTCAAGAGGAAGGAAAATGGAAAAACAAAGTTGAACAATCCTCTGTACCTTGGTGGGTTTGTGTTGACTGTTGTAGGCTATTACCTTGTCTCCCCTGTGATTGTTCTGTATTAAAATACAAATTTACAATGTGTGAGGTAAAAGAGTATTAAGGAGTTGGAACTGAGATAATTTGAACACCTGGTGCAAATTTGAATTTCTACAGCTTGAGTGCTGTCTGACCTTGACATTGAAATGAAGAGCGTGGTGCTGGAAAAGCATGGCCAGTCAGGCAGCATCCGAGGAACAGGAATATGATGAAGAGCTTATGCCCGAGATGTCGACTCTCCTGCCCCTCAGATGTTGCCTGACCGGCTGTGCTTTTCCAGCACCACACTCTCAACTCTGATCTCCAGCATCTGCAGCACTCACTTTCTCTGAATTGAAATGAAGGTCTTCAACTCAATCATTCTGCTTCTTATCATACACCAATAAATCCAAGTCAGGACATTTAAAAGGACTAGCCTTTATCAGATCTCTTGGATACTCTTGGTGTTACCATGCAAGGATAAATAAAATAAACTGCTAATTTAAGCAATAATGATATTGTTGTTATGTAAATGAAAGTGATGCATATGCACATAGTAAAATCCACAAACAACAATGACATGAATGGCAATTTAATCCATTTTAGATGGCATTGTGCAATTGCAAAATGTTAAGCAGGGCACTGGGAAAGCTGCTGTGTTCCCTTTCGAACAGGACGATGGGTATTCCAATGTGTAAACAAACTGTTCAATCAACAAGTTGGGCCTTGGTTCAATGACATGCTGAAGAGCAGCACTTCCTCAGTAGATCTCCTGCAATACTGTAATGCTCCCATTAGAACTGATTTTCTGTTACTGCAGGACTCCCTCAATAACTACCCCTCCAACAGTGTGGCACTCATTTATTACTGCCCCTCTGACACTGCAGTGCTCCCTGAGTACTAATCTTTCCACAGTGCAATGCATCCCTCCGTTCTGACCTTCCAATAGTGCAGCCCTCCCTTGGCTCTGCTCCTCCGATAGGTTTGCTTAGCCTTTGCCCAGCTGTTGAGTGTAAGTATTTTTTAACTTTTATTTTGTTGCATAGTTTTCGGATTAGTTCATTTGAAGCATATGCATGTCCTGTGTTTTTCTGTGATGCAACAAAGGCTGATTGTGGTGCTCATTGCTGAAAGTGCAACATGGTTGACATATTCCTCTCCACATCCTAAAGTCTAACTGAATGCCAGGGCAGCCGAAGTAGGAAGGAGTCGCTTCATGGTGTTGTTGGTGTTACCATGGAAGGATAAATGAAATAAAACTTACAAATGAGTCCTGTTTCTCATCTAGTAATTTTCTTTTGAGGTTTGGGAGTACCTGCTGAAAACTAATTGCCCAGAAGTTCCTCGGGTCAACATGTTCATGGCAGTGCCTACTATATATGTCAAACTCATTGAATACCATGCCAAGTACTTCCGACAGAGCCATGTAAAGGACTTTATACACAGTATGTGCCAGAGCAACATCAGGTAAGAGAGTAACCTCAGTCACCAGAAGTAGGACTTGAATTATACACAAATTAGGACTTTCCTCTTGCATTTGACCTCCCAAAGTGCATCACCTCACACTTATCTAGATTAATCTGCATCTGAGATTTCTCCGCCCAACATTTTCACCCAATTCATTTCTAAAAATTACAAGCAGAAGCCTCAGCACTGATCCTTATGGAACACCACTGGTTGCAGAACTCCAGTCTGAAAAACATTCTCCACAACTACTGTCTGTCTTTGATGAACAAGCCAATTTTGTGTCCAGTTTACCAACTCATTATGGATCCCATGCAACTTAATTTTTTGAACGGGCCTACCATGAGGGACCTTGTCATGTGCTTCAATAAATTCCATGCAGACAATATCCACTGCCTTACATAGAACACAGAAAAGTGCAGCACAGTACAGTACAGGCCCTTCGGCTAATGATGTTGTGCCCAGCATTTATCTTAATCTAAGGTCACTCTAACCTACACAGCTCTCAATTTATTGCTGTCCATGTGTTTGTCCAGCAGACACTTAAATGTCCCTAATGTCTCTGACTCTATTACCACCACTGGCAGTACATTCCATGCACCCACCATCTCTGCGTTAAGACCCCACCTCTGACATTTCCCCTGTATCTTAAAATTATGACCCTTCGTGTCAGCCATTTCTGCCCTGGGGAAAAGTCTCTGGCTATCCACTGTATATATGCCTCTCATTACCTTGTACACCTCTATCAAGTAATCTTTCTTTCTTCCTTCTCTCCAGTGTGAAAAGCCTGAGCTCAGTCAGCCTGTCTTCATAAGACATGCCCTCCAATCCAGGCAGCATCCTGGTAAATTTCCTCTGCATCCTCTCTGAAGCATTCACATCCTTCCTATAATGATGCAACCAGAACTGGACACAATATTTCAAGTGTGGTCTAATCAGGGTTTTACAGAGCTGCAACAAGATCTCACGACTCTTAAACTCAGTCCCCCTGTTGATGAAAGCCAAAACACCATATGCCTTCTTAATAGCCCTATTAACTTAGGTGGCAACTTTGAGGGATCTATGTACATGGACCCAAGATCCCGCTGTTCCTCCACACTGCCAAGAATCCTATCTTTAAACCTGTATTCAGCATTCAAATTTGACCTTCCAAAATAAATCACTTTGCATTTATCCAGGTTGAACTCCATCTGCATCCTGTTAATGTCTCGTTGGAGCCTGCAACAGGCCTCGACACTATCTACAACACCACCGATCTTGGTGTCATCGGCAAATTTACAAACCCACCCTTTCACTTCTTCATCCAAGTCACTTATAAAATCTACAAAGAGCAGAGGCCCAAGAACAGAGCCCTGTGGGACACCACTGGTCACCGACTTCCAGGTGGAATACTTTCCATCCACGACCACTTGCTGTCTTCTTTCGGCCAGCCAATTCAGACAGCCAAATTCCCCTGTACCCCATACCTCCTAACTTTCTGAATGAGCCTACCATCTACTGAAATCCATCTACACCACATCCTTGACCTTCATCAATTTGTTTTGTCACATCCTCAAAGAACTCAGTAAGGCTTGTGAGGCATGACCTGCCCCTCACAAAGCCATGCCTACTGTCCTTACCCTCATCAATCGTCTTTATGACTTCCTCAAAAAAACTCAATCAAATTTGAGAGTATTGTCCTCCACTGGATAAGGATATGCTGACTCTTCCTAATAAGCCCATTCTTTTCCAAATGCAAGTAAATCCTGCTTCTAAGAATTTTCTCCAATAATTTCCCTACTACTGACATAAGGCTCACAAGCCTGACATTTCCTGGATTATCCCTGTTGCCTTCCTTAAACAAAGGAGCAATATTGGCTACTATCTAGTCTTCTGGGACCTTGCCTGTGGCCACAGTGGATACACTGATCTCTGTCAAAGCCTCAGCAATTTCCTCCCTTGCCTCTCTCATATCCTGGGACAGATCCCAACAGGTCCTATGGATTTGTCTACCTTAATGCTTTCAATCGCCCAACACCACTAACATTCCCTAGAATATCAACATTCACTGGAATATCAACATACCCCAGTGTAATTTTACCATTCTCCACGTCCTTCTACTTAGTGAAAACTGATGCAAAGTACTCATTAAGGCCCTTGATGTGCTGCAAGGATCACTGATGATTCTACTGCTTTTTGTCATTTATGCAAATGACTTGGATGTGAATATGGGTGAGATGGTTAGTAAGTTTGCAGATGACACCAAAATTGGTGGTGTAGTGGACAGTGAAGAAAGTTACCTCAGACTACAATGGGATCTTGATCAAGTGGGTTGATGGGCTGAGAAATGGCAGATGGAGTCTATTTTAGATAAATATGAGGGGTTGCATTTTGGTAAAGCCAAATCAGGGCAGGACTTACACAGTTGACGGTAGAACCCTGGGGAGCGTTGCTGAACAAAGAGACTTTGGGGTACAGGTGCATAGTTCCTTGAAGGTGGAGTCACAGGTAGATAGGGTACAGGACAGTAGGTGAAGAGGACAGTAGGCACACCTGCTTTTATTGGTCAGTGCATTGAGTTAGTGGCAGAAAGCTAAGTGGCAAAAGAATTAGAGGAGATGTGAGGAAAACCATTCTTGCACACAAGGCAATGGGTGTCTGAAATTCACTGCCTGAGTTGCTGGTGGAGGTAAAGACCCTAAAGTACCTGGATCTGAACCTTGAGTCTGTAAGCTTCAGGGCTGTGGGCTGTGTGCAGGGAGATGGGACTGGAAGGAGCAGGGTGTCTTTGAGTCAGCATGAACAAGGTGGGCTGAATGGCCGCCTTCTGTGCTGTATCATTTCTAAGGTTACTCATGAATGCTGATGTTTGTCTTAGGTTCAAGTTTGCATAATTTAAGATTTTTTGACATTGCGATTCAAGCTTGGAATCCTGCTGTCATTTTACTATTGGTGTTTCCATGTATTCTATTCAAATGTTTATCTTCTTATACTTGTGATTATAATATATCTGTCTCACTATTAAGTGCATTTCCAAATATCATGCAAATTTGGACATTATGGTCTTTATACCACTATGTCTAATTAATTAATGTCGATCACAAATAGTAATGGACCTGTTACTGGATCTTGCCAAGCTCCGCCACATACCTCCATCTGGTCTGAGACGCAGACATTCGTCACAATTCTCTCTTTCTGCCCCAAAGCCAATTTTATTTTTATGCTGTTTCTGTCCCTTTTACCTCCTGACTGTCAATCATATCACATCATGAGATGTTGCTGTCTGATCACTGTTTGTTTGCTGTATATGTATCTTTTTAGGTTAATGGTTTCAGGATCTGCTGCTCTTCCTGAACCAATACGGAAGAAATGGAAAGAAATCAGTGGCCACACATTGTTAGAGCGATATGGAATGACTGAAGTAGGAATGGTTCTGTCCAATCCAGTTCATGGAGTCCGTGTGCCAGGTAAGCCCAATGCAATGCATTGAAAAGTGGTGAGCACACAAGTGCCTGTGATGTGACTAATTCCCAGGTAACATTCCCCCATTTGTTTTGGTTGTAGATGGGTACCCCAAAAGGATTCTGGGTAATCCAAGATGGAGGACAGGAAAAATTTCTGACTGTAAGAGCTGCTCCTTTTTTTTTGAGATATTTTAGGTGCTGGAGGTGATTTCCTCGAATTCCAGGATCTGCAATTACTGTTTTATATGCTGTTGCATTGTTTTGGAAGTTTGAGAAAAAAAAGTCAAAACAACAGCAGTTTTAAAAGGGAGAAGAACAGACAAAGGAAGCACATGGTGAGGACAGTGCAGGAGAGAGAGAACCTGCACAGTTCCTGCTTTTGCTGTTTTTGAATTCATGTGCCGCTGGACATTGCAGTGCATCTGGGAAATTTAACAAACAGTGAATTTCACAACTAATCTTGGGCGAAGTTCACAGCACAGAATCAGATAAATTAATCGTTGTTTTAAGTCTATCCAAGAGAAAG
>NC_057726.1:1242837-1257612 GCF_004010195.1 Chiloscyllium plagiosum | reverse complement strand
CATGTTGCGGCTATACAGGACATTGGTTAGACCTCTTTAGCAATATTGCGTGCACTTCTGGTCTCTTTCCTATCGGAAAGATGTTGTGAAACTTGAAAGGGTTCAGAAAAGATTTACAAGGATGTTGCCAGGGTTGGAGGATTTGAGCTATAGGGAGAGGCTGGGGCTGTTTTCCCTGGAGCGTCGGAGGCTGAGAGGTGACCTTATAGAGGTTTACAAAATTATGAGGGGCATGGATTGGGTAAATAGGCAAAGTCTTTTCCCTGGGGTCGGGGAGTCCAGAACGAGAGGGCATAGGTTTAGGGTGAGAGAGGAAAGATCTAAAAAAGACCTCAGGGGCAACTTTTTCACACAGAGGGTGGTACGTGTATGGAATGAGCTGCCAGAGGAAGTGGTGGAGGCTGGTACAATTGTAACATTTAAGAGGCATTTGGATGGCTTTCTGAATAGAAAGGGTTTAGAGGGATATGGGCCAAGTGCCGGCAAGTGGGACGAGAGTAGGTTGGGATATCTGGTTGGCATGGATGAGTTGGACGGAAGGGTCTGGTTTCATTGCTGTATGTTTCTGTGACTATATTTAATCAGACTATCCTCAGTCTCCAATTTACCTGATTGAAGAGCTCAATTTTAAAAAAAATTCACCACATTTGTCTACTTACAAAATAACTACTTTTTGCAAGCAACTTGTTTCTAACCATTGGCAGTTAGGAAATATGAACTGCTAACTTACAACACCACAACTGAAACTCTATCCAATAAACTCCCACTTTCACAAAACAGGCAGAAGCACAAAAACAAGACGTTAACAGTGGATAAAGAAACAAAGATCAGTGAAACGCAGTTCAATAGCACCAGGCTGAATCAGAGAATTTGTTGAGTTGTTTTCTTTCTGTTTTCCATTCATCATTATTAATTATTTATGTCATTGACACAAGTTTGTTTGCGCAGAGATTCTCTCATTCACTTGTTGAGAAGTCTTCCTTTCGGGAGAAAGTGGGGACTGCAGATACTGGAGATCAGTTGAAAAATGTGTTCAGGAATTCCTGAAGAAGGGCTTATGCCCGAAACGTCGATTCTTCTGCTCCTTGGATGCTGCCTGACCTGCTGTGCTTTTCCAGCAACACATTTTCCAAGTCTTCCTTTCACCTTTAAAGATATTCCAACAATTCAGCTTTTGATTTCAGTTTGGAACTGAAATGCCAGCTTAGTTTATGTCTCAAAGTCTTGTAGTGGAGATTATTGAAGGTGCAAATCTATACCAACAACAGTATGTTATCTTGAACAAAGGACAGTACAGTACAGCAACAGGCCCTTCGACCCACCAAGCCTGTACCAACACATGGTGCCTTTCTAAACTAAAAACCTTTTGTCCCATGCAGTCCATATCTCTCTCTCTTCCCTGTCGATTCATGTATCATCAAAATGCCTGTTGGTAATGTATCAGCTTCTCCACCTTCTCTGGCAGCGCATTCCAGGCACTTACTACCCTCTGTGTAGGGGGGAAAAACCCTGCATCTCACATCTCCTTTAAACTTGCCCGCTTTCACCTTAAACCTATGTCCCCTAGTAATTGACAGTTTTATCTTAGGAAAAAGATGCTGACTATCCATTCTATCATGTCTCTCATAATTTTGTAAACTTCTATAAGGTCACCTCTCAACCTCTGATGTTCAAATGAAAACAAACCAAGTTTGTCCAATCTCTCCTCATAGATAATACTCTCCAAACCAGGCAATATCCTGGTAAACCTTTTCTGTATTCTATCCAAAGCCTCCCCAAGCTTCTGGTTGTGTGGTGACCAGAACTGTACACAATATTCCAAATGTGGCCTAACTAATGTTCTATATCGGTGCAACATGACTTGCCAATTTTTATATTGTATGCCCCAACAAATGAAGGCAAGAATACCATACTCCTTCATAATCTACTTGTGTTGCCACTATGGACCTGTATGTTGATGCCATTTACTGCATAATTCTCTTTTGCATTTAATGTTCCAAAGTGCATCATCTCACATTTTTCTGGATTAAGCCATTTACCATTTCTTCAGCCTGTCTATATCCTGCTGTATCCTCTGGCAATCCTTCTCACTATCAACAGCTCCCTCAACCTTTGTTTCATTCACAAATGTGCTAATCAGGCCATCTACATTGACCTCCAGATCATTTATATATGTATGTTACAAACAACAGGGGTCCCTGAGGAGAACCACTGATCACTGTAGAACACCACTGGTCACAAATCTCCAGTCAGGAAAATCACCCTCCCACTGTTTAAGCCAGTTCTGAATCTATCTTACCAGTTCACTGAGGGACCTTGTCAAAGGCCTTGCTAGAGTCCATGCAGACAACATCTATCACCCTGTCCTCATCAATCATCTTTGTCACTTTCTCAAAAAACTCAATCAAGTTTGTGAGACATGACCACCCTCACATAAAGCCATGCTGCCTATTGCTAATATGTTCATATTTTTCCAAATGTGAGGAGATTCTTTCCTAAACATCTTCTCCAATGATTTCCTTACCACTGACGTAAGGTTCATTGACCTGTAATTTCTCAAATTATCCTCGTTGTCCTTCCTTAACGAAGGAATACCATTGCCTATTCTCCACTCCTCTGGGACCTCTCCTATGACTAAAGAGGATACAAAGATTTTGTACAAGTCTCCAGTATTTTCCTCCCTCACTTCCTCAGCATTCAGAGATAGATTCCATCAGGTCCTGGGGTCTTATCTACCTTGATGCTTTTCAAAATACCCAACATCATCTTTTTGCTATCACATGCCCTAGAACATCAACGTATCCCTCTCTAGATTTGGGTTGCTTTTCGCACAGGCACCCATTCCCATGTGCTCCTCGGCCCATTATCACATTATATGTTGCATTCAGCACGGTGAGTTAATTTTCTCACTTTTACTGTTATTACCTCTCATTCAGCTTTCCTTCTGTCCAGCCTGCTATCCAGTAACTCCTTGTTTACCTACCCCTTTCCTATCGCTCTCTGTTTGGGTCTGTCTCCACCTGTCTGCTCGCCTCCACATCAAACCACTACCACTTCAGCTAGCGTAAATCCTGGATTTTCCTAGCTACTTCAGCAAAGCATTTGATAAGGTTCCCCATGGGTAGGCTCATTCAGAAGGTCAGGAGGAATGGGATATAGGGGAACTTAGCTGTCTGGATACAGAATTGGCTGGCCAACAGAAGACAGCGAGTGGTAGTAGAAGGAAAATATTCTGCCTGGAAGTTAGTGGTGAGTGGTGTTCCACAGGGCTCTGTCCTTGGGCCAGTTGTAGTTTTTATTAATGACTTGGATGAGGGGATTGAAGGATGGGTCAGCAAGTTTGCAGACGACACAAAGGTTGGAGGTGTCGTTGACAGTGTAGAGGGCTGTTGTAGGCTGCAGCGGGACATTGACAGGATGCAGATTGGGCTGAGGGGTGGCAGATGGAGTTCAATCTGGATAAGTGCGAGGTGATGCATTTTGGAAGGTCGAATTTGAAAGCTGAGTACAGGATTAAGGATAGGATTCTTGGCAGTGTGGAGGAACAGAGGGATCTTGGTGTGCAGGTACATAGATCCCTTAAAATGGCCACCCAAGTGGACAGGGTTGTTAAGAAAGCATATGGTGTTTTGGCTTTCATTAACAGGGGGATTGAGTTTAAGAGTCGTGAGATCTTGTTGCAGCTCTGTAAAACTTCGGTTAGACCACACTTGGAATACTGCGTCCAGTTCTGGTAGCCCTATTATAGGAAAGAAGTGGATGCTTTGGAGAGGATTCAGAGGAGGTTTACCAGGATGCTGCCTGGACTTGGGGAGGGCTTATCTTATGAAGAGAGGTTGACTGAGCTCGGAACTTTTTCATTGGAGAAAAGGAGGAGGAGAGGGGACCTAATTGAGGTATACAAGATAATGAGAGGCATAGATAGTCTCTGGCTATCGACTCTATTTCTCAGGGCAGAAATGACTAACACGAGGGGTCATAGTTTTAAGCTGGTCGGAGGAAAGTATAGAGGGGATGTCAAAGGCGGGTTCTTTACACAGAGAGTTGTGAGAGCATGGAATGCGTTGCCAGCAGCAGTTGTGGAAGCAAGGTCATTGGGGACATTTAAGAGACTGCTGGACATGCATATGGTCACAGAAATTTGAGGGTGCATACATGAGGATCAGTGGTCGGCACAACATCGTGGACTGAAGGGCCTATTCTGTGCTGTACTGTTCTATATTCTAGTTCTGAAGAAGAGTCACCAGGCTTGAAATGTTAACTCTGCTTTCTCTCCACAGACACTACTGGACCTGCTGAGTTTTTCCAGAAATTTCTGTTTCCATTTTTGAGCAAAATAAGTAATATAGGAAATGACGGTCAGGAAATGGAAGAAAAGAGTTTAGAGAATAAACCAAAGAATACATCAGTCAAGAGTAAATTAACATAAATTGGACTCATTAGTCCGAAGTGCCTCTTCTGTACTGTATGATTCTATGGTTCTATGAAGACAAAACTGGGGAATCTATTTGAATGTGGCCATAACAAATTAAACACATTGGTAGCTCACATTTAAGTTAATAAATCTGATCTGATAACTATTACACATACATAGCTTCAGGATGACAAGGATTGGGTCTTGAATATTGAAAGATACATGACAATAAAACAAAAGGATAGTGAATTTTCGGAGTTCTCTAACTGAAAGGGAGGTGGAAGTAGAGCCCTTGACTTTTCGAGATGGCATTGCATCACAAGATCAGGATGTAGATTGAGTGAGGATGAGGAATAGCAGGAGAAAGAAGTCACTGTGGGAGTGACCTATAGGCTCCCAAACAGTGACCATAATGTGGGCTGAAGTATGCAGGAAGAATATCGATTGCTTATAATTATTGCTGACCCTTTATCACAGGTTATTTTAATTTACATAGAATCAATTGGCAATGATAGCCCGGATGAGAAATTAATAGAATGCTTTTGAGAGAGTTTCTTAGAGCAGCTCATTCCCGAATCAACCAGAGAGGTAGGTTATATGTAAAGTGACAGTTAATTAATGACCTCAAAATGAAGACACCACTTGGAAGCAGTGGCCACGATATATTTGAATTGAAAATTATTAAAAAGAATAAAAGCAAAATACTGCACTTACTGGAAATCTGAAACAAATACGATGAAAGCTGGAGAAATTCAGCAGGTCTGGCTGTATCTGTGCAGAGAGAAACAGCATGAATGTTTCAAGTGTGGTATGACTCGTGAGAACATTCTGCACCCTCTCTGAGACATCCTTGATCCTGGCACCAGGGAAACAACACACCATTCTGCTTTTTCTCTGCTGGCCACAGAAACTTCTGTCTGTACCTCGGACTACAGAATCCCCTAACACAATTGATCTCTTGGAAGCCGACATACCCCTAGTTGCATTAGAGCCAGTCTCAATACCAGAAACTTGGCTGTTCATGCTACGTTCCCCTGAGAATTCATCACCCCCTACATTTTCCAAAACAGCATACCTGTTTGAAATGGGTATATCCACAAAAGACTCCTGCTCTAGCTGCCTACCTCTCTTACCCTTCCTGGAGTTAACCCATCTATGTGACTGTATCTGAAACTTTCCCCTCTTTCTATAACTGCCATCCATCATATACTGTTGCTGTTGCAAATTCCTCATCGCTTCTATCTGTCTCTCCAACCGATCCACATTAATAGCTATGGCTTATATTTTAAGTTTAATCAAGAGACTTATCTCCAAAAACATATAATCAAGAAAGAATCTACTATACTCACTACTGCAGCCTTTCTCTTGGACAGACTTAAAACAACAATTAACTTATCTGATTCTGTGCTGTGAACGTCGCCCAACAGTTCCTCCAAGATGAGTTGTGAATTTCACTGTTTGTTAATTTTCCCAGATGCACTCCGATGCCCAGTGATACACGAATTCAAACAGCAAAGGCGGTAACTGTGCAGGTTTTCTCTCTCTCTCTCTCTCTCTCTTGCACTGTCCTCACCATGTGCTTCCTTTGTCTGCTCTTCTCCCTTTTAAACTGCTGTTGTTTTGACTTTTCTTTTCCAAAGTTCCAAAACAATGCAACAGCATATAAAATAGTAATTGTTGCTCCTGGGATTCGAGGAAATCACCTCCAACACCGAAAATACCTCAAAAAGGAGCAGCTCTTACAGCCAGAAATTTTTCCCATCCTCCATCTTAGATTACCCAGAATCCCTTATATTTCTCAAGTGTACAGGTAATGTACCTCTTGTGCCATGAGTTTGACTTTGAGCTGCAGATGGACCATGGTGCCTATTTTCCTTGCGTTGGCCTCTTAGTTAATTGTTGTCAGGCCAAGCATCCAATTAAGGATGGCAGCCTGACTCTGAAAACTGCCAGCCCAATCAGAAAACCATCAACTTTGTGGCACCATCAAGAGAGGCAGTATTTGGCTCCAAGGAGAATGCGATGGGTCCTCTGTGTTATTGTCTTGTGAATGCAGACAAGTTAGCTGGACAGGTGGACTTTGGCAATGGGAATGGGGCGCTCCGCCTAGCTGACTGCCTTCTGCTGTGAAAGGGTGGGAAATGCTTCATAGCTGACAAAATGACAATAAACTGGGATAACATCCTCAATTGGAGGAAAAGAGACACTGACAAGGGAAGACTGCATGTTCGGATTGCTGATTTTTAACTGTACTGCAAGAAAGAAGTTGAGCAGTTCGATCGCATGGATCTGGAAGAACAAATTCAGGAATATATTCTAGGAATTAGTTAGCAGCTGTGATTGGGAGTGAGGAGTCAGAAGTAGTCTTTGAAAACTGCAAAAATGCGAAAGTCACTGACTCTGTATTGGGGAAGCCATAATGTGCTTGCAGAAGGAAACTGTGAGGATTATATGTGGAAGCGTGGAAAAGGTGCAGAGGAGATTTACCAGATGTTGCCTGGCCTGGAGGGAAGGTCTCATGAGGAAAGGCTGAGAGACTTGGGTCTGTTCTCATTAGAGAGAAGAAGGCTAAGAGGGGATTTGATAGAGACATACAAGATGATCAGAGGATTAGATAGGGTAGACAGTGAAAGAAATAACAAAGAGGATTGATGAGGGCAGAGCAGTGGATGTGATCTATATGGACTTCAGTAAGGCGTTTGACAAGGTTCCCCATGGGAGACTGGTTAGCAAAGTTAGATCTCGCGGAATGCAGGGAGAACTAGCTATTTGGATACAGAACTGGCTCAAAGGTAGAAGACAGAGGGTGATGGTAGAAGGTTGTTTTTCGGACTATCGGCCTATGACCAGTGGAGTGCCACAAGGGTTGGTGCTGGGTTCACTACTTTGCGTCATTTATATAAATGATTTGGATGTGAGCAGAAGAGGTCTAGTTCGTAAGTTTGCAGATGACTCCAAGATTGGAGGTGTAGTGGACAGTGAAGAAGGATGATGACATCAGCTTGTACGAAGGGCATAGCTCCAAATTGAGGCGTCATAGATTTAAGACAGATGTCAGAGGCCGGTTTTTTACTCAGACAGTGATAAGGGCATGGAATGCCCTGCCTGCCAGTGTAGTTAACTCAGCAACATTAGGGAGATTTAAACAATCCTTGGATAAGCACATGGATGATAATGGGATCGTGTAGAGGTATGGGCTTAGATTAGTTCACAGGTCGGCGCAACATTGAGGGCTGAAGGGCCTGTTCTGTGCTGTATTGTTCTATGTTCTATGAATAGTTCCAAGAAGTATCATGCTGGACATGAAACGTTGAATCAATTTTTCTTTTCCAGACTGCCAGACCTGCTGAGTCTCTCCAGCATTCTCTGTGTATGTTTCAGTTTCAAAAGAAAATTGAAAGGGCTATTGAAGAAACTGAGCTTGTGGGGTATAGTATATTGTTGGGGGGAGCTTCCTGCATTGCTGTACATCATGCCAGTGTGTACTCGATGGGCAAAATGGTCACCTTCTGAGCTGCAAGCACGTTATCGATCTTGGAATTTCCTCTGGCTGTATTTCAGGCCTGCGAGAAGTGCACCCATCTCCAGCTCCTCTCAGACCGTGTTAGGAAACTGGAGCTGGATTAACTTCAGATCATTCGGGAGGCTGAGGAGGTGATAGAGAGGAGTTACAGGGAAGTGGTCACACCTAACTTACAGGATAAAGGTAGCTGGGCGACTGTCAGGAGAGAGAAATGGAATAGGCAGACAGTGCAGGGAGCCCCTGTGCCCGCCCCCCCTCAATAATGGACATTGAAGGGGGGGACCGACCCACCAGGGGAAAGCCACAGCGGCCGGGTTTCTGGTGCTGAGCCTGGCTCTGTGACTCAGAAGTGAAGGGGTGCGAATACGAGAGCAATAGTGACAGGAGATTCAATTGTGAGAGGAACAGACAGGAGATTCTGTGGTTGTGAGCAAGACTCCCAAATGGTGTGTTGCCTCCCAGATACCTGGGCAGGGATGTCTCAGATTGTGTCTACAGGATTCTTAAGGGGGAGGGAGAGCAGCCAGAGATTGTGGTACACATCTGTATCAATGGCATAGGTAGGGAAAAGAAGGAGGACTGAAAAGAGATTATACGGAGTTAGGTTGGAAGCGAGAAAGCAGGGCAGAGTAATAATCTCAGGATTGCTACCGGTGCCATATGTTAGTGAGGCTTGGAATAGAGAGCGGGTGCAGCTGAACATGTAACTGCATGCCTGGTGTAGGAGGGAGGGCTGCAGATATGTGCATCATTGGGATACCTTTTGGGAAGGTGGTTCCTGTACAAGATGGACGTGTTGCACCTGAACTGGAGGGGCACCAATATCCTGGGCAGGAGGTTTCCTAGAGCTCTTCGGGAAGGTTTAAACTAGATTGGCAGAGTGGGTGGGAACCTGAGCCACAGATCAGATGATGGAGTAGGTAGTTAACAGCCCGATACAGCATGCAGAGAATCTGTGAGGAGGGATAGGCATTTGATACGGCAAAGGTGCAGTCAGTGTGATGGGTTGAAATGTGTCATTTTTAATGCAATAAGTATCAGGAATAAGGGTGACAAACTCAGAGCATGGATCAGTACTTGGAACTATGATGTTGTGGCCATTACAGAGACTTGGATATCACAGGAGCAGGAATAGTTGTTGGATGTTCCAGTGTTTAGATGTTTCATAAGTAATGGGGGGGGGAAGGTAAAGGAGGTGGAGGAGTGACATTGCTAATCAGGGATAGTATCACAGTTGCAGAAAGTTAGATTGTTGTGGAGTGTTTGTCTACAGAGTCAGTGTGAGTGGAAGTCAGAAACAGAAAATGAGCAGTCACTTTGGGAGTTTTCTACAGGGCCCCCAATATTAACAGAGACACGGAGTGGCAGATTTTGGAAATTTGGAGAAGTAACAGGGCTGTTGTCATAGGTGACTTTAACTTCGCTAATATTGATTGGAATTTACTTAGTTTAAATAGTTTGGGTTCAGCAGTTTTTGTCAGGTGTGTTCGGGAAGGGTTCACGACAACATATGTTGATAGGCTTACTGGAGGGGAAGCCATATTGGATTTGGTGCTTGGCAACAAACCATGCAAGATGTCAGATCTCTCGGTGGGAGAGAATTTTGGTGATAGTGATCACAATTCATGGAGAGGAATAGGAGCAGATGGTATGGGAAAGTATTGAATTGAGGGAGTGGGAATTAAAATGCTATTACACAGGAACTGGGGCGCCTCAATTGGGAACCAATGTTCTCAGGGTAATACGCAACAGAAATGTGGAGGTTGTTTAGGAAGCACCTGCTCATAGTGCTGGGCAGATTTGTCCCACTGAGGCAAGGAAGGGATGGTAGGTTGAAAGAGCCTTGGGTGACAAGGGATGTGGAACATCAAGTCAAGAGGAAGAAAGAAGCTTGCTTAAGGTTGAGGAGGCAAGGATCAGACAGGGCTCTACAGGGTTACAAGGTAACCGGGAAGGAACTGAAGAATACATTTAGGAGAGCTGGAATGGGACATGGAAAACCTTTAGCAGATAGGATTAAAGGAAAACCCTAAGGCCTTCCAGACTTATGAGTAACAAGAGGATGGCCAGAGTGAGGGTAGGGCTGATCAGGGATAGTGGAGGGAACATGCACCTGGCGTCAGAGGAAGTAGGAGAGGCCCTTAATGAATATTTTGCTTCAGTATTCACTACCGAGAGGGTCCTTGATGTTTCTGAGGACAGCGTGAAACAGGCTGTATGCTAAAACAGGATTATGTTAGGAAGGAGGCTGTGCTGAAAAATTGGAGAAACATAAGCATAGATAAATACCCTGGGCCATATGGGATACATCCTAGGTCACTACAGGAAACAAGGGCAGAGATTCTGTTCCTTTGGCAATGATCTTTGCGATCTCACTGTCCACTGGAGTAGTACCAGATGATTGGAGGGTGGCAAATGTTATTCCCTTGTTCAAGAAAAGAAAGAGGGATTATAAACCAGTCAGTCTTGTGTTGGTGGTGGGCAAAGTATTGGAGAGGATTCTGAGAGACAGGATTTATGATTATTTAGAAAGCTTAGTTTGATTAGAGATTGTCAGCATGGCTATGTAAAGGGCAGGTCATGTCTCTCAAGTCTTATTGAATTATTTGAGGATGTGACAAAACACGTTGATGAAGATAGAGCAGTGGATGTGGTGTATATGGGTTTTTGCAAGGCATTTGATAAGATTCCCCATGGTAGGCTGTTTCAGAAAGTAAGGAGGCATGGGATACAGGGAAATGTGCCTGTCTGGATACAGAATTTGCTGGCACATAGGAGACAGAGGGTGGTGGTAGATGGAAAGTATTCCGCCTGGAGCTCAGTGACCGACGGTGTTCCTCAGGGATCTGTTCTGAGACTTCTGCTCTTTGTGATTTTTATAAATGACTGGGTGGGTTAGTAAGTTTGCTGATGACACGAAGGTTAGTGGAGTTGTGGATTGTGTGGAGGGCTGTTGTACGTTGCGACAGGACATTGACAGGATGCAGAGCTGGGCTGATAAGTGGCAGATGGAGTTCAACCTGGAAAAGTGTGAAGTGATTCATTTTGGAAGGTTGAATTTGAATGCAGAATACAGGTTAAAGGCAGGACTCCTGGCAGTGTGGAGGAACAGAGGGATCCTGAGGTCCCTAAAGTTGCCACCCGGGTTGACAGGGTTGTTAAGAAGGCATATGGTGTGTTGGTTTTCATTAGCAGGGGGATTGAGTTTAAGAGCCATGAGGTTATGCTGTAGCTCTATAGTGCCCTGGTTAGACCACACTTGGAATATTGTGTTCAGTTCTGGTTGCCTCCTTTATAGGACGGATGTGCAGAGGAGGTTTACTAGGATGCTGCCTGGACTGGAGGGCATGTCTTATGAAGAGAGGTTGAGGGAGCCAGGGCTTTTCTCATTGGAGTGAAGAAGGATGAGAGGTGACTTGATCGAGGTGTACAAGATGATGAAAGGCATAAGTAGAGTGGACAGCCAGAGACTTTTTCCCAGGGCAGAAATGCCTGTCACAAAGTTGCATAATTTTAAGGTAATTGGAGGAAGATTTAAGGAGATGTCAGAGGTAGGTTCTTTACTCAGAGAGTGGTGGGTGCATGGAATGCACTGTTAGTAGTAATAGTAGAGTTAGATACATTAGGGACATTTAAGCAACTCTTGAATAGGTATACGGAAGTTAGTACAATGAAGAGTATGTTCATTGGTCTGATGTTAGAGTAAGATTAAAGGTCAGCGCAACATCGAGAGCCGAGGGGCCTGTACTGTCTGTGTTCTATAAAGGGTGGTAGAATAGGATTTTAACAACGGTTTTCGCTCTCTATTATATCTCAGCTGAATATTTACTTGGGTTTTTCTTGTATCTTAGAAAACTGCTGTAAATATCATTCCAAATGCCTAATGTATCTAAAAGGGTAGTATATATGGGTTCACATCTATTATACCTTAAGATGGATTATTTAAATGGTGTTCTCACTGCTTTTATTAATCTCTGGCATTATAAGGGTTTTTTCTTATTTATCTTGGAATGTATGGGTGTTCTCAATGCTTTTTGTATCTCTTGCAATGTGCTATCATTCCCACCCCTACGACCTTTGTTGGCAATGCATTCCAGGCATAGCTAGCACCCTCCATACCAGGCAATATCCTGGTGAACCTCCTTTGCACCCTCTCCAAAGCATCCACATCCTTTTGGTAACATGGCAACCAGAACTGTAGGCAGTATTCCAACTGTAGCTGAACCAAAGTCTGCTATAGCTGTAACATGACCTGCCAACTGCTGTACTCAATACCCCGACCAATGAAGGAAAGCATGCCATATGCCTCCTTGACCACTTTATTGACCTACATTGCCACCTTCTGGAAACAATGGAGCTGAACACCCAGATCTCCCTGTACATCAGTTTTCCTCAGGACTACTCCATTTATTGTATAGTTTGTTCTGGAAATGTGTCTTCCAAAATGCATCACTTCATATTTGTCTGGATTGAACTCCATCTGCCATTTCTCTGCCCAACTCTCCAATCTATCTATATTCTGCTGCATTCTCTGACAGTCCCCTTCACTGTCTGCTACTCCACCAATCCTCGTGTCATCTGCAAACTTGCTAATGAACCTACATCTTCTTCCAAATCATTTATATATTTCACAAGCAACAGTGGTCCCAGCATGGATCCCTGTGGGACATCACTGGTCACAGGTCTCCATTTTGAGAAGCTCCCTTTCACTGCTACTCTGTCTCCTGCTGCCCAACCAGTTCTCTATCCATCTAGCTGGAACACCCTGGACCCCATGCAACTTCACCTTCTTCATCAGCCCACCATGGGCAACCTTATCAAATGCCTTACTAAATAAAGTCCATGTATATGACATCTACATCCCTTCCCTCATCAATCAAATTTTGTCACCTCTTCAAAGAATTCTATTAGGTTTGTAAGACATGACTTTCCCTGCAAAAAAACATGCTGCCTATCACTGATAAGCCCATTTTCTTCCAAATGGGTATATATCCTATCCCTTAGTATTTTCTCCAGTAGCTTCCCTCTCACCGACATCAGGCTTACATGTCTGTAATTATCTGGATTATCCCTGCTACCTTTCTTAAACAAGGGGACAACATTAGCAATTCTCCAGTCCTCTGGGACCTACTCTGTTTTCAAGGATGCTGCAAAGGTATCTGTTAAAGCCCCAGCTATCTCTTCTCTCGCTTCCCTCAGGAACCTGTGGTAGATTTCATCCGGTCCTGGGGACTTGTCCTCCTTCATGCCTTTTAGAATACACACTTCCTCCCTTATGCTGACTTGCCCTAGAGTAATCAAAGATCTATCCATAACCTCAACGTCCATCATGTCCCTCTCCTTGGTGAATACCGATGTAAAGTACTCATTAAGAATCTTACCCACGTGTATCTTGAGTGGGCCAACACTTTCCCTCCTTACCTTCTTGCTCCTTATATACGAATAAAAGACCTTGGAGTTTTCCTTAACACTGCTCGCTAAGGATATCTCATGACCTCTTTTAGCCCTCTTAATTCCTCGTTTCAGATTGGCCCTACATTCCCGATGTTCTTCCAAAGTTTTGTTTGACTTCAGTCACCTAGACCTTATGTACACATCCTTTTTCATCTTGGCTCGTCTCATAATTTCACCTGTCATCCATGTTTCCCTAATCTCGCCATTTCTATTCCTCATTTTCACAGGAACATATTTCTCCTGAACTCTAACAAACCTCTCTTTAAAAACCTCCCACTTATCGAATGTGGATTTCCCTTCAAACAGTTCCTCCCAATCCATGTTCTCCAACTCCTGCCGAATTTTGCCATAGTTGGCTTTCCCCCAATTTAACACTTTATTTCGGACCACTCTCATCTTTGTCCATGAGAATTCTAAAACTTATGGAATGGTGATCACTATTCCCAAAGCAATCCCCCACTGAAACTTCAACCACCTTGCTGGGTTCATTCCCCAACACAAGGTCCAGTATGGATGGTTGGACTATTTACATACTGCTCTAGAAAACCCTCCTGGATGCTCCTTATAAATACTGCTCCATCGAGACCTCGAACACGAAGTGAATCCCAGTCAATGTTGGGGAAATTAAAATCTCCTGTAGCTCCTACATCTTTCTATGATCTCTTGCATATTTTTACCTCTGTCTCTGCACTGCCAGTAGTGGTGGTAGAGTTAGATACATTCGGGACATTTAAGCAACTCTTGAATAGATATACGGAAGTTAGTACAATGAAGAGTATGTTCATTAGTCTGGTCTTAGAGTAAGATTAAAGGTCAGCGCAACATCGAGAGCCGAGGGGCCTGTACTGTCTGTGTTCTATAAAGGGTGGTAGAATAGGATTTTAACAACGGTTTTCGCTCTCTATTATATCTCAGCTGAATATTTACTTGGGTTTTTCTTGTATCTTAGAAAACTGCTGTAAATATCATTCCAAATGCCTAATGTATCTAAAAGGGTAGTATATATGGGTTCACATCTATTATACCTTAAGATGGATTATTTAAATGGTGTTCTCACTGCTTTTATTAATCTCTGGCATTATAAGGGTTTTTTCTTATTTATCTTGGAATGTATGGGTGTTCTCAATGCTTTTTGTATCTCTTGCAATGTGCTATCATTCCCACCCCTACGACCTTTGTTGGCAATGCATTCCAGGTGCCCACCACCCTCTGTGTAAAGAACCTTTCACATATATCTTCCCTAAGCTTTTCCCCTCTCACTTTGAACTCGTGACCCCTAGTAATTGAGTCCTCCACTCTGGGGGAAAAAGTTTGTTGCTATCCATCCTATCTACATCTCTCATGATTTTATAGGCCCCAGTCAGCACCCCCCCCCCCCCCCCCC
>NC_057726.1:1237582-1241275 GCF_004010195.1 Chiloscyllium plagiosum | reverse complement strand
TGTCCGCTGTGGTGGCCGGTATATTGGGTCCAGGTCGATTTGTTTGTTGATGGAGTTTGTGGATGAGTGCCATGCTTCTAGGAATTCCCTGGCAAGCCAAACAAAGAACAGCCAGGGAATTCCTAGAAGCATGGCACTCATCCACAAACTCCATCAACAAACACATCGACCTGGACCCAATATACCGGCCACTACAGCGGACAGCTGAAACTGACAACCGGAAGCGGCAGGGACAGGCCACTATAAATGCCGGAGGAAACACCACAGAAGCGCTTCACAGGAGGCTCCCAAGCACTGAGGATGTCACCTAGACAGGGGACGAAACGTTTGCAACAAAAATTTCCAGCTCGGCGAACAGAACCACGACATTTACTTGGGCTTTTCTTGTATCTTGGAATGATATTTCAGCAGTTAAACGTTTGCAACAAAAATTTCCAGCTCGGCGAACAGAACCACGACATTTACTTGGGCTTTTCTTGTATCTTGGAATGATATTTACAGCAGTTTTCTAACTGCCTAATGTATCTAAAAGGGTGTTATATATGGGTTTATACCTATTATGTCTTGAGATGGAGTATTTAGATAGTGTTCTCACTGCTTTTATTAATCTCTGGCATTACAAGGGTTTTTTTATATATCTCTGAATGTATGGGTATTCTCAATGCTTTTTTTCATCTCTTGCAATGTGGTATTTAAGGGGGGTCTCATCGTCAATTGTTTTGGCAGGATGTTATTGTCAAGAGGGGTAACTGGGAATTCTCAGTATCCCTTCTATCACAGTGTTTGCTTTGAATTTAGGAGCTGTTGGGACCCCATTGCCTGGAATGGAGGTGCGCATTGTGATGGAGAACCCTACAAGGAATCAATCTTCCTACAATGTCATTGCTGAGGGGAACAGTAGAGAAACTAAGGTGAGGACAGTACAAGCTGGCAGTCAGGCTATGAGGTACACGTATGGTGTGTACAAGTTGGTAAATGTTGTCATTTTTCCAGTTTTGTCAGAGCCATTTCATCTTATGGATGTTTAAAATTTGATGGTCCTAACTAATATGTATATTTTCATATCTGCTCAGTAAATCTGTCACTATATAGTACACTGTGTCGTGTATCCAGTGATGACCGGATTGGGGATTTGGTTTTTGTTATGGTGCATTTACACAGAATTATAGAGAATCTGCTTTGCAGAATTGGGCCCATTTGACCCAACTGATCTCTGAAACCTTTACTCTCCAAATTCATTTAACACTGTGTGCAGAAAAGATTTCTGCTGAATTTTCCACTGAATTTATTATTTGGTATCTTATGTACATGACGTCTATTTTTGGACTGTCCTACAAGTGGAAGTGTATTCTCTACATCTACCCAGTCAAACCTTCGAGATTTCTTTCCAGTGATCACTCAGCATCCTTTTCTTTTTGGAAGAAAGAGCCCTCCTATTTAATCCTTCTGATATTTACACATCATAAGTTCTGATTTTTTTTTTACCTTTCCATGTTCTATGTATTTTCCAATCATAGTAATGTAAAATAAAGAAGGAAACCATTTAGTATTTTAGAAGAATAATCCAGTTAGTCCCATTGTCTTTTACAACAAGACCATCATACCTGAGCCCAGTCCTCAAACTCTGCTTTTCAATTCTCCCGCTCCAGAAATTTGTTAGGCTTGTTAACCTACTTTGTAGAGTTTCTATATCTATACCCCTAGATTCTCTTGCTGCTGTAACCTATTTAGATTCTTATCGAAGCAGTATGTGGCTCCATGTTCTGCTTCCGACCTAAATTCTTCAATACAGTACAATTTAATACAGCACAGGAACAGGCCACCAAGGCTGCACCGACTCTAATCCTTATTTCAATCTGCTGCTTGCTACCCATACGCGGTTTATATGCCTACGTGTTACACATTGCTGATGTGCTTGCTTCCAAAACCTCTGCTGGCAGTGTGTTCCAGGCACCCACCACCCTCTGTGTGAAAACTTATCCCAGCACTTCTCCCCGAAACTTCCCTCCCCCTCACCTTGAACCTGTGCCCTCTTGTAGTTGATCCTTCAACCCTGGGAAAAGCCTCTGACTATCCACCTTATCTATGCCCTTCAATTTTGTAGACCTCTATCAGATTGCCCCTCAGCCTCCGTCTTTCCAGTGAAAACAATCTGAATTTATGCACCCTGTCCTCATACCTAAAACACACTCGACATTCTGGTAAACCTTCTCTGCACCCTTTCCAAAGCATCCATGTCCTTCTGGTGGTGTTGTGACCAAAATCACAATATTCCAAATATGGCCGAACTAAAGTTTTGTACAGCTGTAACATAACTTGTCAACTTTCATATCTGATGCCCCGGCCAATGAAGACAACTTTGCTGTATGCCTTCGTGACCACCTGATCCACCTGTGCTGCCACTCGGGGATCTGTGGACCTGTACACCTAGATTACTGGGCACTTAGTTATTTTGAAATTCATTTGCATGTGTTTTAATATTGTCATGTATTTTTCCCCAGTATTAGCAGTGCCCTCCTTCCCTACCCCATTTGATGTTATCCACAAATTTTGTTATTGCACAACAGCTACCTGTTTATTTAGGCCCTTTATTGCAATTACAAGCCAAAGTTGGGTGACATTCCTATTGTCTTCAGTTACAGTTGGAGTGGAAGAAGAGGCGCTCAAGTGCCAAACATTGAGCTTGTTATCGTCAAGTAAAAGGTGGAGAAATAGACTGTAATTTTAAATAATTGGGCTGTTTTATAAGAATAATAGAGTTGTGAATGCATGGAATGTGTTGCCAGCGGTGGTGGTGGAAGCAGAGTCATTAGGGACATTTAAGCGACTGCTGGATGTGCACATGGACAGCAGTGAGTTGAGGGGTGTGTTGGTTAGATTCTTTTATTTTAGATTAGGAATAATCCTCGGCACAACTTTGCGGGCCGAAGGACCTTTATCTGTGCTGTACTTTTCTATATTCTATGTTAATCTCTCTAAGATCACCCCTCAATCTCTAATACTTTAGGGAAAACAGCCCTAGCCTATTCAGCCTCTCCCGAAAGCTCAAACCCTCCAACCCTGGTAACATCCTTGTAAATCTTGTTTGAACACTTTCAAGTTTCAAAACAACTTTCCTAAAGCAGGGAGACCAGAATTGCACACACAATTGTAGAAGTGGCCTCCACAATGTTCTGTATAGCTGTAACATGATCTCTCAACTCCTATACTTGATGCACTAACCAATAAGGCAAGCATACTAAATGCCTTCTTCACTATACAGTCTACCTGTGACCCAACTTTCAAGGAACCATGAACCTGCACTCCAAGGTCTCTTTACTCAGCAACACTCCCCAGGACCTTACTATTAAGTGTATAAGTCCTGCCCTGATTTGCCTTCCCAAAATGTAGCACCTCATATTTATCTGAATTAAACTCCATCTGCCACTTCTCAGCCCATTGGCCCATCTGATCATGGTCCCGTTGTAATCTGAGCTGAAAATGTGTTGCTGGAAAAGCGCAGCAGGTCAGGCAGCATCCAAAGAGCAGGAAAATCGACGTTTCGGGCATGAGCCCTTCTTCAGGAATGAGGAGAGTGTGCCAAGCAGGCTAAAATAAAAGGTAGGGAGGATGGACTTGGGGGAGTGGCGTTCGAAATGCAATAGGTGGAAGGAGGTTAAGGTGAGGGTGATAGGCCGGAGTGGGGGTGGGGAC
>NC_057726.1:1214995-1237070 GCF_004010195.1 Chiloscyllium plagiosum | reverse complement strand
AGGAGCGGGAAGTGGAGGAGATGCAGTGGAGAGCATTGTCGATCATGTCTGGGGGGAAATTGCGGTCTTTGAAGAAGGAGGCCGTCTGGGTTGTTCGGTATTGGAACTGGTCCTCCTGGGAGCAGCTGCGGCGGAGACAAAGGAATTGGGATTATGGGATGGTGTTTTTACAGGGGGCAAGGTGGGAGGAGGTGTAGTCTAGGTAGCTGTGGGAGTTGGTCGGTTTACAGTAAATGTCCATGTTGATTCAGTCGTCCGCGATAGAAATGGAGAGGTCGAGGAAGGGGAGGGAGGAGTCTGAGACGATCCAGGTGAATTTGAGGTCGGGGTGGAAGGTGTTGGTAAAGTGGATGAACTGTTCAACCTCCTCGTGGGAGCACCAGGCAGCACTGATACAGTCATCCGGTTGTAATCTGAGGTAACCACCTTCGCTGTTCACTACACCTCCAATTTTGGTGTAATCTGCAAACTTAATAACCATATCTCCTATGTTCACTTCCAATCATTTGTATAAATGATGAAAAGCAGTGGATCCAGCACCGATCCTTGTGGAACTCCACTGGTCACAGGCCTCCAGTCTGAAAAACAACCCTCCTCCATCACTCTCTGTCTTCTACTTTCAAGCCAATTCTGTGTCCAAATGGCTAGTTCTGTCTCTATTCCATATGGTCTGACCTTGCTAACCAGTCTACCATGAGAACCTTGTCAAACACCTTACTGAAGTCCATATAGATCATGTCCACCGCTCTGCATTCATCAGTCCTCTTCGTTACTTCTTCAAAAAACTCAATTAGGTTAGTGAGACATGATTTCCCATGCACAAACCCATGTTGACTATCCCTAATCAGTCCTTGTACTTCCAAATACATGTAAATCATGTCCCTCAAGACTCTTGCCCATCAGCAATGCTAGGCTCACTAGTCTATAGTTCCGTGGTGTTTTCTTACCACCTTCCTTAAATAGTGGCACCACCTTAGCTAACCTCCAGTCTTCCTGCACCTCACCTGTGGTTATCGATGATACAAATATCTCAGCAAGGGGACCCAGCAATCCCTGCCCTCACTTTCCAGAGTTTTAGGATACACCAGCTCATGTACCAGGGATTTATCCACTTCATGCATTTTAAGACGTCCAGCACCACCATCTCTATAATATGCTGTCTAAAGAGACTGGTGAATTTCTGCAATGCATCTTATAGATTGTACACACTGTTGCCACTGAGTTTTGGTGGTAGGAGGAGTGAACATTTGTGGACACAATGCCAATCAAGTTGGTTGCTTTGTATTGGATGATGGGGTGTCAAGCTTCTTGACTGTTTTTGGATCTGTATCCACCAGGCAAGAGGGGAGTATTCCACCACACTCCTGATTTGTGCTTTTTTGATGACGGTAGGCTTTGGGGAGACAGGAAGTTAATTAGTCACTGATTATTAGTCTTTCACCTACTCTTGTAACAGTATTCGTATGACTAGTACGCTTGAGTTTATAGTCAATGGTAACCCCTAGAATGTTGACAGTAGGGTATTCAGTGATGGTGATACCATTGAGTGTTGGGAAATGTTCATTGCCTGGCATTTGTGACATGTGAATGTTGCTTGTCATTTGTCAGCCAAGCCTGGATCTTGGCCAGATCTTGATGCATTTGAACACAGACTGCTTCAGTATCTGAGGAGTCACGAATGGTGCTGAACATTGTGCCATCATCTGCAAACATCCCCACTTCTGACCTTCTGATGGACGGAAGGTCATTGTTGAAGCAGCTGAAGATGATTGGGCCTAGGACACTACCCTGAGGAAGTCCTACAGAGATGACCTGGAGCTGAAATAACTGATCTCCAATAACCTCAACCATCTTCCTACGTGCCAAGTATGACTCCAACAAGCAGAGAGTTGCCCCCGATACCCATTGATTCCAGTTTTGCTCGGGGTCCTTGATGCCACACTTGGTCAAATGCGGCCTTGATGTTAAGGGCAGTCACTCTCACCTCACTTGTTCATGTTTGGAATGTAGATATAATGACACAATACATCCCAATTGCCCCA
The DNA here is from genome assembly GCF_004010195.1 of Chiloscyllium plagiosum. Lineage (NCBI taxonomy): Eukaryota > Metazoa > Chordata > Chondrichthyes > Orectolobiformes > Hemiscylliidae > Chiloscyllium > Chiloscyllium plagiosum. The sequence continues at coordinate 1,235,028 of NC_057726.1, read as the reverse complement.
ATTTCTGTCACTGTCCCAGCCACTTCCCGAAATCTCCAATTTAATCCACAGGTTCCCAGCACTGAGTACTGATTTCGTTCTTTAAACATAATACTTAACTACAGTCCCCAATCAACTTCTCAACTGTAGCTGCACCACTCAGGTTCAAGACAGCCTGTCCACTCTTCCCCAGTAAACCTATCATCCATGGCCAGCCTCCATTTCCCCACACCAGTTGCACTGCAGCTTTCCTGGAGTTCATTAAAAAAAGGCTTTAGTTTATGTGAATCAGAATTCAGGAAGTCAGTTCTATTGAAGGTTCTTGGAATTGCCTGTTATACAGAATTTTGTCTTTGTAAGCTCAGTTGTGGGTGCATACAGTTTAAGGCATGACAGCATGAGGGGAAACGATGACCTAGCGTTATTATCTAGACTATTAATCTAGAGAGTCAGCTAATGTTCTGGGGACTTGGGTTCAAATCGCACCATGGCAGGTGATGGAATTTAATGTCTGGAATTAAGAATTACTATGAAACCATTACTGATTGTCATAAAAACCCTTCTGGTTCATGAATGTCCATGCAGAAATCTGCCAGCCTTATCTAGTCTGGCCTACATGTGACTCCCGAACCACAGCAATGTGGTTAACTTGCAACTGTCTCCTGAAGTGGCCTAACAGGCCACTCATAGAGTCATAGAGATGTACAGCACGGAAACAGACCCTTCAGTCCAACTCATCCATGCTGACCAGAAATCCCAATCCAAACTAGTCCCATTTGCCAACACTTGGCTCATATCTCTCTAAACCCTTCCTATTCATAGTCATAGAGTTAGATAGCACAGAAACAGGGTCTTCAGTCCAACTCATCCGTGCTGACTGGATATCCTAAACTGATCTCGTCCCATTTGCCAGTATTTGACCCATATCCCTCTGAACCCTTCTCATTCTGATGCCTTTTAAATGTTGCAATTGTATCCACCTCCAGCACCAACTCTGGAAGCTCGTTTGATTCACACGCCGCCCTCTATGTGAAAACGTTGCATCTTGGGTGCCTTTCAAATCTTTCCCTCTCACTTCAAACCTATGCCCTCTAAATTTGGATTCTGCTACCCTGGCAAAAAGACTTACTGTTCTCCCAATCCGTGCCCTTTGAGGTTTTATACTTTCTATAAGGTCACTCCTCCGCATCTGATGCTCCAGGGAAAAAGAAACCCCTGGCCTGTTCAGCCTCTCACCACAGTTCAAACCCTCCAATCTTGGAAACATCCTTGTATATCTTTTCTGAATATCTTTTCTGAACTGTTTTGAGTTTCTCAACATCCTTCCTATATTGTGGAGTCCAGAATTGAATGCAGTATTCTAAAAGTGGCCTCATCAATGTCTTAATGACGTTCCAACGCCTATACTCAATGCACTGACCAACAAAGGGAAGTGTGGCAAAGGCCACCTTCACCGCCTTATGTACCTGTGACTCCACTTTAAAGGAATCCTGCACCCCTAGGACTCTTTGTTCAGCAACATTCCCAAGGGCCGAACCATTAACTGTATAAGTCCTGTCCTGATTTGCCTTATTTAAATGCAACACATCACATTTATCTAAATGAAACTCCATCTGTCATTCCTTGGCCCAATGGCCCACCCAATCAAGGTGGGGAGATAACATTCTTCACTGTCCATGACACCACCAATTTTGGTGTAATCTGGAAACTTACTAGTCATGCTGCCTATATTCATATCCAAATTGTTTAAATAAAATGATGAAAAGTGGTGGATCCAGCAACAATCCTTGCAGTATACTGCTGGTCATAGGCCTCCAATCCGAGAAACAACCCTCCTCCTTCTCCTAGCTTCAAACCAGTTGTATATCCAAATGACTAGCTCCCCCTGGGATCTATGTAATGTAACCTTGCTAACCAGTCCACCCACAGAACCTCGTTAAAAGCCTTGCTGAAGGCATGTAGAAAATATCTACTGCTCTCTCTTCATCAATCATCTTTGTCACCTCTTTAAAAACACTCAATCACATTAGTGAGACACAATTTCCCACACACAGAGCCATATTGACTGTCCCTAATCAGTTCTTGTCTTTCCAAATGCATATAAATCCTGTCCCTCAGAATCCCCTCCAACAACTTAGCCACTACTGACGTCAGGCTCACTGGTCTATAGTACCTTGGCTTTTTCTTACAGACTTTCTTAAATAATGTCACCACATTAGCCAACCTCCAGTCCGCTGGCACCTGACCCATGGCTGTCAATGATATACATATCTCAGCAAGGGGCCCAGCAATCTCTTCCCTTGCTCCCCATAAGGTTCTGGGATACATTTGATTCGTGCCAGGGATTTATCTACCTGTATGCATTTTAAGAGCTCCAGCACCACCTGTTCTGTAGTATGATGTTTAATAATGAAGAATCGAATACTCAGTTCTTTAGGTGATACAGGAATTTTTAAAAAACCTGCATTTATGTTGTGCATTTGACCTGTCAGCTACATAGCAGATTACTGCAGGAAGTAAATTATTTTTGAAATTTAGCTCTCATTATGTAGGCAAATGAAGCAGCACAGCAAACAGAAATTACCATTTGATAACAAAACAGAAACTACTGGCAAAACTCAGCAGGTCTGGCAACATCTGTGGGAAGAAAGAAGAGTTTACATTTCAATCTGGTGACTCAGGTTTGAGTGGCACAGCTAAATATCAGCCAAGTATACTCGTTTGCTGTTACTCATTTAGTGCTGTGGGATCTATTCCATTTGTCTGAGTTGGCAGATTAGACCTTGGTTTCGCATGTAATGTCAAAGATAGCTTCTTCAACAGTGCAGCACTCCCATATGGTGCATTAGAATATCAACCTCTAATTTAATTGAAACTGATAGAATCCTTAGAGGCCCGATAGAGTGGAGGGTATATGTTACCACTAGTAGGAAAGACTAGAATCTAAGGGCACAGACTCAGAATGAAGGAATGACCCTGTGGAGCTGAGATGAGGAGAACTTTCTTTAGCCAGGAAGTGGTAAATCTGTGGAACTCATTGCCACACAAGGCTGTAGAGGCCAAGTCATTGAGTGTATTTAAGACAGAGATAGGTTCTTGATTAATAAGAGGATCAAAGGATATGGGGAGAAAGCAAAATAATGAAATTGAGAAACCTATCAGCCATGATTGAATGGTGGAGAAGACCCAGTGGACAGAATGGCCTAACTGCTCCAATATCTTATGGTCTTATGAGTTTCTTGATTGGGGCTTGAAACCATGACTGTCTCGGTCAAGTGGAAGTGTGTTGCTATATGCCAAGCTGATATTCTTTACAAAAGACACAAGCTTAAGATAGACCCAGTTGTGTACAGGATCTGTATAAGATTGAGATGAAGGAGCATGTCTCTTCACAGGAAAATATGTAAAGACTCAATGAACATGGAACAGTACAGTATAGCACAGGCCTTTCGGCCTTCGATGTTGTGCTGGCTTTTTATCCTATTCTAAGATCAGATTAACCTCCATACCCTTAAAATCTCTCTCTTTGGCCAAGTGTTTGGTCACCAATTCTAATATCTCTCCAAGTAGGTCTGTGCCAAATGTTATTTACTCACTTACCCATGAAAGGCATTTGTCATTGAACAATGTTAAAGTCTACACGTTCGGGCAAGTTGATCAGATGGAAGTGCCTCTCGTGCAGAATCAGGTATCTTTTCAGCAATGACACTTTGTGACAAATGTTCTATATTACACACAAGGATTGAATGTCTCGTTGGCACTGAATCCATGGTTTTGTTTTGATAGGTGAAGCCTGGAATGGAAGGCAAGGATGGAGAGCTGCTGGTTAAAGGAAATTCTGTGTTTCGAGAATATTGGAACAGAACGAAAGAAACACAGGAATCGTTTACATTGGATGGCTGGTTCAAGACAGGTACCATGTGGTATTACCTTGCTATGTAACCCTTCCATTGATCAATTGACCGGCATAGATCATCTAGAACTCAGCATGGAAATGAGACCAGGTATTAGTTACAATAGTAATTCAGGAGACATACATAATGTCATTTATAATGTACCACAGGTATCAGAGTGTTATAGTGGAGTATATCACAGTGTTACAATGGGCTATATCATTGTGTTACAATGAGGACTGTGGGGTACATCAGTGTGTTACAGAGCAGGGTGTGGTGTCAATCAGTGTTACAGTGAGATGAATTAGCTCATCAGAGTATGACAGTGAGATGAATGAGGAAATATCAGTGTGTTACAGTGTAAATTGTGGAGTATATCAGTGTTGCACTGATGGGGTACTTGGGGTGTTACAGTAAGGGATGTGGGGATCTGTCAGAGTATTACAGGGAGATGAGTTATATCAGATGCTTACAGTTAGTGGTGTGGGGTCTATCAATATTATAGTGAGAAGTGTGGGATATATCAGACTGTTACAGTGGATGGTAAGGAGCTTAGAAAGCGATACAGATAGGTCAAGTGAGTGGACAAAGATCTTGCTCCTCCTGCAATATGTGGGAAATCAGGGACACTTCTCTGTTCATGGTGACCATATTCCCATATCAGCTGCAATTTTTGGAGCTGCGGTTGGACTCACTATGAGGCACACAAGAGGCCGAGAATGTCGTGGATAGAACATTTATTGAGCTGGTCACAGCACCAGTAAGGGCTGCACAAACAGAAGAGTTGGGTGACCACCAGGAAGGTGAGTAAACGTGGTTCGGCAGTGCAGGAGATTCCTGTGGCTGTTTCTCTCTCAAACAAATATACCGTTTTAGATACCGTTGAGATGGCCTCTCAAGAGAAGGCAGCAGCCACATCAGTGGCACCACAGCTGGACTGTTGTATAGAAAAGAGAGTTGAAATGTGGGCGAACAACAGAGATAGGGGACTGTATAGTCAGGAGGACAGATAGCTGTTTCTCTGTTTGTGAACAAGACTCCAGGATGGTGTGTTACCTCCCTGGTGCTAGGATCAAGCATGTCTCTGAGTGGACACAGAATATTCTGAAGGGAGAGGGTGGGTAGCCAGAGGTTGTGGTCCATACTGGTACTAACAAAATAGGCAGAAAGATCATAGAGATGTACAGCATGTAAAACGGACTGTTCGGTCCAACTCACCCATGCCGACCAGATATCCCAACCTAATTAGTCCCATTGGTCAGCACTTGGCCCCTATCCCTCTAAACTCTTCCTATTCATATACCCATCCAGATGCCTTTTAAATGTTGCAATTGTACCAGCCTCCACCACTTCCTCTGGCAGCCCATTCCATACACGTACCACCCTCTGCATGAGAAAGTTGCCCCCTAGGTCCCTTTTATGTCTTTCCCCTCTCACTCTAAACCTATGTTCTCTAGTTCTGGACTCCCCATCTTAGGGAAAGACTTTGTCTGTTTATCCTATCCATGTCCATTTCGATTTTATAAACCTCTGAGGTCACCCCTCAGCCTCCAACTCTCCAAGGAAGACAACTCCAGCCTGTTCAGCCTCTCCCTGTAGTTCAAATCCTCCAACCCTGGCAATATTCTCGTAAATATTTTCTGAACCCTTTCAAGAACCTTTCATGACCTCCCAACTCCTGTACTCAATACTCTGACCAATAAAGGAAAGCATACCAAACACCGCCTTCACTATGCTATCCACCTCTGACTCCACTTTCAAGGAGCTATGAGCCTGAACTCCAAGGTCTCTCTGTTCAGCAAACTCCCTAGGACCTTACCATTAAGTGTATAAGTCCTGCTAAGATTTGCTTTATCAGAGAGAGATAAGGAACATGCAAAGAGAGTTCAAGGAGTTCGGTAGGAAGTTGAAAATTAGAACTTCTAGGGTTGTAATCTTGGGATTACTTCCTGTGCCATGTGCCAGTAATAGAGAAGATAGTACAGTTAAATATGTGGCTGAAGAGCTGGTGTGAGGGGGAGGGGTTCAGGTATGCGGATCATTGGGATGTCTTTTGGAGTAGTTGAAACTTGTACAAGAAGGATCAGTTGCATCTAAACTGGAGGGGCCCCAATATCCTGGCAGGGAGATTTGCTCGGCCTAGCCAGAAGGGTTTAAACTAGTGTTGCAAGGGGACAGGAACCAGAGCAGTAAAAAGACCGAGGAGGAGTCAGAGACTGAGGCGATTAGGCAAGATTTAGGATGCATAGGATGAGAAAGGAAACTGCAGGGGATGGACACAATTGAACTGTGGAGCGTGTCCTTGCAAAGTATGTACCTGCCAGGCACGGAAGAAATGGTCAAGTGAGGGAGTCGTGGTTTACTAAGGAAGTTGAATCTTCTGTCAAGAGGAAGAAGGAGGCATGTGTAAAGATGAGACGTGAAGGCACAGTTAGGGTACTTGAGAGTTACCAGTTAGCCAGGAAACATCTAAAGAGAGCTAAGAAAAGCCAGGAGGGCACATGAGAAGTCTTTGACAGGCAGAATCAGGGAAAACCTGAAAGGTTGCTATAGGTGTGTCAGGAATAAAAGAATGACTAGAGTAAGATTAGGGCCAGTCAAGGACAGTAGTGGGAAGTTGCATGTGGAGTCCGAAGAGAGAGAAGAGGCACTAAATGAATATTTTTCATCAGTATGCACACAGGATAAAGACAATGTTGTTGAGGAGAATATTGCGCTATAGGCTATTAGATTAGACGGGATTGAGATTCATAAGGAGGTGTTAGCAATTCTGGAAACTGTAAAAATAGATAAGTTCCCAGGCCTGATGGGATTTATCCTAGGATTCTTTGGGAAGCTAGGAAGGAGATTGCCGAACCTGTGGCTTTGATCTTTATGTCGTCATTGTCTACAGGAATAGTACCAGAAGACTGGAGGATAGCAAATGTTCCCTTGTTCAAGAAGGGGACAATAGATAATAGACAATAGGTGCAGAAGTAGGCCATTCTGCCCTTCGAGCCTGCACCACCATTCAATATGATCATGGCTGATCATCCTTAATCAGTATCCTGTTCCTGCCTTATCTCCATAACCCTTGATTCCACTATTCTTGAGAGCTCTATCCAACTCTTTCTTAAATGAATCTGGGGCAGAGCATTCCACACAGCCACCACTCTCTGGGTGAAGAAGTTTCTCCTCATCTCTGTCCTAAATGGTCTACCCCGTATTTTTAAACTGTGTCCTCTGGTTCGGCACTCACCCATCAGCGGAAACATGTTTCCTGCCTCCAGAGTGTCCAATCCTTTAATAATCTTATATGTCTCAATCAGATCCCCTCTCAGTCTTCTAAACTCAAGGGTATACAAGCCCAGTCGCTCCAGTCTTTCAGCGTAAGGTAGTCCCGCCATTCCAGGAATTGACCTTGTGAACCTACGCTGCACTCCCTCAATAGCCAGGAGAGGAGAGACAACCCTTGTAATTATAGACCAGTAAGTCTTTCTTATGTTGTAGGCAAAGTTTTGGAAAGGATTATAAGAGAGAGAATTTATAATAATCTAGAAAGGAATAATTTAAATAGGGATAGTCAACATGATTTTGTGAAGGGTAGGTCATGCCTCACAAACCTTATTGAGTTCTTTGAGAAGGTGATCAAACAGGTGGATGAGGGTAAACAGTTGATGTGATGTATATGGATTTCAGTAAGGTGTTTGATAAGGTTCCCCACGATAGGCTATTGCACAAAATACGGAGGCATTGGATTGAGGCTGATTTAGTGGATTCGACCAGAAACTAGCCAGCTGAAAGAAGGCAGAGGGTGGTGTTTGATGGGAAATGTTCATCCTGGAGTTTAGTTACTTGTGGTATACCGCAAGGATCTGTTTTTGGGCCACTGCTGTTTGTTGTTTTTATAAATGATCTGGATGAGGATGTAGAAGGATGGGTTAGTAAATTTGTGGATGACAGTAAGGTTGGTGGAGTTGTGGGTAGTGATGAAGGTTGTTGTAAGTTACAGAGGGACATGTATAAGCCGCAGAGCTGGACTGCGAGGTGGTAAATGGGGTTTAATGCGGAAAAGTGTGAGGTAATTCACTTTGGAAGGAGTAACAGGAATGCAGAGTACTGGGTTAATGGTAAGATTCTTAGTAGTGTCGATGAGCAGAGAGATCTCAATGTCCATGTACATAGATCCTTGAAAGTTGCCACCCAGGTTGATAAGGTTGTGAAGGTGTATGGTATGTTAGCTTTGATTGGTAGAGGGATTGAGTTTAGGAGCCATGAGGTCATGTTGCAGCTGTACAAAACTCTTGGAGTATTGCGTGCAGTTCTGGTCACTGCATTATAAGGAGGATGTGGAAGCTTTGGAAAGGGTGCAGAGGAGATTTACTAGGATGTTGCCTGGTTTAGAGGGAAGGTCTTATGAGGAAAGGCTGAGGGACATGAGGCTGTTTTCATTAGAGAAGAAGTGACTTAATAGAGGCTTACAAGATGATCAGAGGGTTAGATAGGGTGGACAGGGAGAGACTTTTTCCTCAAATGGCGATGGCTAGCATGAGGGGACCAAGTTTTAAATTGAGGGGTGATAGAGATAGGACAGATATCAGAGGTATTTCTTTACTCAGAGAGTAGTAAGGGCATGGAATGTCCTGCCTGCAACAGTAGTGGACTCACCAACTTTAAGGCCATTTAAATGGTCATTGGATAAACATATGGATGAAAATAGAATAGTTTAGATTAGCTTTGACAAAGGGTCAGTTAGACTCAAAACGTCAGCTCTTTTCTCTCCTTCCAGATGCTGCCAGACCTGCTGAGATTTCCAGCATTTTCTCTTTAGTGTAGATTAGATGGTTTCAAAGGTTGGCCCTAGGTTGGTTTCAAAGGTCTGTGACCAGTGGTGTTCCATAGACACCATTGCTGGGACCTCTCAGAGAGTCAGAGAGTCCTTCGGCACAGAGACAGACCCTTTGGCCAAACTGGTCCATGATGGCCAAAATGTCCATCCACACTGACCCCATTCCCCTGCATTTGGCCCATAGCTTTTTAACTCTTTCCTATCCATGTATTTGTCCAAATGCCTTTTAAATGTTGTTAATGTACCTGCCTCAACCACTTCCACTGGCAGCTCATTCCATATGTGTACCACCCTGTGTGTAAAAATAAGTTGTCCCTCAGGTTCCCTTTTATTCCTTCCCCCCTAACCTTAACGTGATGCCCTCTAGAACATAGAACATAGAAGAATACAGCGCACCGTGATGCCCTCTAGTCCTTGATCCCCCAACCCTGGGGAAAAGACTGAGTGCATTCACCCTATCTATGCCTCTCATGATCTTATATACCTCTATATGGTCCCCCCTCAGTCTCCTACGCTCTAAAGAAAAACGTTGTGGTTTGTCCAACCTCTCCCTGTAACTCAGACCATTGAGTCCAGGCAACATCCTCATAAATTTCTTCTGCACTCTTTCCAGTTTATAACATCCTTCCTATAACGAGGCGATCAATACTGAACACAGTACTTCAAGTGCGGCCTCACCAACGTCCTGTACAACTGTAACATAACTTCCCCACTTCTACACTCAGTGCCCTGACTGATGAAGGCCTTCTTCACTGCCCTGTCTACCTGTGACTTCACTTTCAAAGAACGGTGCACCTGAACTCCAAGGTCCCTCTGTTTCACTACACTCCTTAAAGCCCTACCATTCACCATGAAAGTGCAACCTTGATTTGATTTTCTAAAATGCAAGACCTCACACTTATCTATATTGAACTCCATTTGCCATATCTCGGCCTAATTCCCAGCTGATCAAGATCCTGCTGCAATTTCTGATAACCTTCCTCACTGTCCACGATATCACCTATTTTACTGTCATCAGCAAACTTACTAATCATGCATTGTACATTCTCATCCAAATCATTGATATAGATAAAAAACAGCAATGGGCCCAGCACCAACTCCTGAGGCACTCCATTAGTCACAGGCCTCCAGTCCGACAGGTGTCTTTCCATTATTACCTTCTACTTTCCTACCATCAAGTTAACTGTGTAACCAATAGCCAGCTCACCCTGGTTTCCATGTGGTCTGATCTTCCAGAGCAGCTTACCAAGTGGAGCCTTACTGAAATCCAATTAGACTATGTCTACTGCCCTGCCCTTATCAACCTGGTCATTTCGTCAAAGTACTCTAACAAAATTGAGGCATGATCTCCCACTTACAAAACCATGCTGACTACTACTAATCAAACCCTGTCTTTCCAAATGTATATATATCTTATCCCTCAGAATTTTCTCAAGTAACTTACTTGAGGCACAGTGGTTAGCACTGCAGCCTCACAACATCAGGGACCCAGGTTTGATTCCAGCCTTGGGCGACTGTCTGCGTGGAGTTTGCACATTCTCCCTGTGTCTGCGTGGATTTCCTCCCACACTCCAAAGACGTACAGGTCAAGTGGATTGGCCATGCTAAATTGCCTGTAGTGTTAAGTACATTAGTCAGAGGGAAATGGGTCTGGGTAGGTTGCTCTTTGGAGGGTCGGTGTGGACTTGTCAGGCTGAAGGGCCTATTTCCACACTGTGGGGAATCTAATGTCTACCTCCTACAGTGTTAGGCTTGCTGGTTTATAGTTCCCAGACTTTTCTTTGCAGCCCTTCTTGAAAAACGGCACAACATTTGCTACCCTCCAGCCTTCCAGGACCTCACCCGTGGCTAATGACAATGCAGAAATATCAGCCAAGGCCCCCGCAATTTCTTCTGAAGCCTCTTGCAGTGTTGTTGGATATCTCTGGTCAGGACCAGGAGATTTATCCACCTTCATACATTCTAATACATCCAACACCACCTCTACTGTGATATGGACTGTCCCCAAGATATGACCACTAACTTCCTGAGTCTGCATGTCTTTCTCCATGGTAAACACAGAGGAGAAATATTCACTGAGGACCTCACCCATCTCCTGTGGTTCCAAACATGTTCACTTTGGTCCATGAAGGGTCCCATTGTCTCTCTAGTTATCCCTTTTCCTTTAATATCCTTAAAGTACCTCTTCGGATTCACCCCAGTCTTCTCAGCCAAGGCTAGCTCGTCACCCCTTTTCACGCTTCGGATTTCCTCTTTCAGTAAACTCACTATCCCTGTGTACCTCCAGGGATTCCCTTGATCCCAGCTGCCTGTACCTGAGCCACACCTCCTTTTTCTGGTCCAAGCCTCAATGTCTCTTGTCATTCAGGGTTCTCTGTTCCTTCACCCTCACAAGAACGCATAGACTAGCTCACTTTTAAAGGCCTCCCACTTGCCAGAGGTCCCTTTGCCTTCAAACAAGCTCCTCCAATCAACCCCTGCAAGCTCCTGTCTAGTTCCATCAAAATTCGCCTTACTCCAATTTAGAACTTGAATCTGTGGACCAGTTTTGTCACTTTCCATAACTATTGTTTGTAATATGTAATGATTTGGAGGAAAATGTAGGTGAATATATTCAATGACTTAGCCTCCGCAACCTCCTGTGTTACAGAATTCAACTGTTACTACCATTTGAGTGAAGAAATTGTCCTCCTTTGTCCTAAATGGTCTATTCTGTATCCTGAGACTGTGTTCATTCGCCGTGGACTCCCAGTCAGGGAAAGCAGCAGAATGTATTAGTATCTATTACTTCCACTAAGGCTGAGAGAAGCACCAAACACGCTGTTATTTACTAAAGCCTGTGACATGCTCTCGCACAACACAAGGCACAGGCCTGAAGTTCCTGTGAACTGGTAGCCAATGTTTGTATTCTCACTACATGGAAGGTGTGAATTGGGGATTGGTGAATGGGATGAGCCTGTGGGAGTCTGTCAAGTCCGATGTATGAATGGCTTGCACCACCTTGAATGCGAGTTGATTTGTAAGTCAGTGAGTGGATGTGTGATATCATCCCACATTCAAATGAAGGAGGCTGATAGCAGGGTCAGACTCACCTCGACATTTCTCGAACTTTACCTCTGGAGTCCCCCAAGGACCAATCTTTGATATCGTGGGGAAATTAGCATCAGGTTCTAAATGAAAGTTTAGCACACCCAGCCTACCTCATCACTACCTTTCTAAACCCCTCCAGTACCTCTGAAATCACTCTGTCTGTCTGACAATAGATTCAGATTTGGCCAAAAGGCCATAAGACATAGGAGTGGAAGTAAGGCCATTCAACCCATCGAGTCCACTCCACCATCAATCATGGCTGATACGCCACTTACCCGCATTCTCCCTGTATCCCTTAATTCTTTGCAAGATTAAGAATTTATCAATTTCTGCCTTGAAGACATTTAACGTCCCGGCCTCCACTGCACTCCGAGGCAATGAATTCCACAGGCCCACCACTCTCTGGTTGAAGAAATGTCTCCGCATTTCTGTTCTAAATTGACCCCCTCTAATTCTAAGACTGTGCCCACGGGTCCTAGTATCCCCACCTGACGGAGACAAATTCCCAGCATCCACCCTTTCTAAGCTATGTATTATCTTGTAAGTTTCTGTTAGATCTCCCCTCAACCTTTTAAACTCCAATGAATACAATCCCAGGATCCTCAGCCATTCATCGAATGTTAGGCCTACCATTCCAGGGATCATCCGTGTGAATCTCCGCTGGACACGCTCCAGTGCCAGTCTGTCCTTCCTGAGGTGTGGGGCCCAAAACTGGACACAGTATTCTAAATGGGGCCTAACTAGAGCGTTATAAAGTCAGTAGCATATCACTGCTTTTACATTCCAACTCTCTTGAGATAAATGACAACATTACATTTGCTTTCTTAACCACGGACTCAACCTGCAAGTCAATCTTTCGAGAATCCTGAACTAGCACTCCCAAATCTCTTTGTACTTCGGCTTTAGGAATTTTCTCACTGTTTAGAAAATAGTCCATCCCTGTATTTTTTTTCCGAAGTGCAAGACCTTGCATTTGCTCACGTTGAATTTCATCAGCCATTTCTTGGACCATTCTCCTAAACTGTCTAAATCTTTCTGCAGCCTCCCCACCTCCTCAGAACTACCCATGTGTCCACCTAACTTCGTATCATCGGCGAACTTCACCAGAATGGCCCCAGTCCCTTCGTCCATATATAAACTGAACCCTGCGGAACACCACTTATCAGACCACTTATCAGCTGCCATTCCAAAAATGAACCTTTTATCCCAACTCTCTGCCATCTGTCAGACAGCCAATCCTCAATTCATGCCAGTAGCTCACCTCAAACACCATAGGCCCTCACCTTACTCAGCAGCCTCCCGTGAGGCACCTCATCAAAGGCCTTTTGGAAGTCTAGATAGATAACATCCACTGGGTTTCCCTGGTCTAACCTACTTGTTACTTCTTCAAAGAATTCTCTCAGGTTTGTCAGGCATGACTTCCCCTTACTAAATTCATGCTGACTTATTCTAATTTGACTCTGCACTTCCAAGAATTTAGAAATCTCATCCTTAATGATGGATTGTCGAATTTTACCTACAACCGAGGTTAGAGTAATCGGCCTATAATTTTCCATCTTTTGTCTTGATCCTTTCTTGAACAAGGGGGTTACAACAGCGATTTTCCAATCATCTGGGACTTTCCCTGACCCCAGTGAGTTTTGAAACATTACAACCAACGCGTCCGCTATTTCTTCAGCCACCTCCCTCAGAACGCTAGGATGTAGCCCATCGGGGCCAGGAGGTTTATCAATTTTTAGACCTTTTAGCTTTTGTAATGCTACGATACTCATCTCTGCCTCTGACTATCCTTAATTGTTGGGGTATTACTCATGTCTTCCACTGTGAAGACTGACACAAAGTATTTATTAAGTTCTTCAGCTATTTCCTGATCTCCTATCACGAGCCTTCCTGCATCAATTTGGAGCGGCCCAATTTCTACTTTTGCCTCTCGTTTGTTTCTTATGTATTGAAAGAAACTTTTACTAACACTTCTAATATTACTGGCTAGTGTACCTTCATATTTGATCCTCTCCTTCCTTATTTCCCTCTTTGTTATCCTCTGTTTGTTTTTGTAGTCTTCCCAATCTTCTGATTTCCCAGTGCTCTTGGCCACTTTATAGGCTCTATTTTTCTGTTTAATTTCACCCCCCTCAGCTCATGACACAGCACTAAGTCCAGATTGGCCTGCTCCCTTGTGGGCTCTATCACAAGCTCATCCAAAATGCCATTCTGTAAACGTTCCATAAATTCCCTTTCTTTGGATCCACTGGCAACATTATTCAACCAGTCAATTTGCATATTGAAGTCCTCCATTATCACCGTGACCTTGTCTTTCTGACACGCCCTATCTATTTCCTGGTACATCTTGCACCCCTGGTCCTGACCACTGCAAGGTGGTCTGTACACAACTCCCATTATGGTTTTTCTTTTGCCTTTATGGTTCCTCAACTCCACCCACACAGACTCCATATCATCTGACCCGATATCATTTAATGCCATAGATTTAATTTCATTCTTAACTAACAAGGCAAACCTGCCCCCTGTGCCCACCTCCCTGTCTTTTCAATAAGTTGTAAATCCTTGGATGTTTAACTGCCAGTCCTGAATCCCCTGCAACCACGTCTCTATGATGCCTACCACATCATAGCCATTTACAATGATTTCTGCTGGTAATTCATCTACTTTGTTACCAATACTACAAGCATTCAGGTAAAGCACATTAATGCTAATTTTCTTAACCTCATAATTTCCATCACCTCTAGTAAGGGCGGCATGGTGGTACAGTGGTTAGCGCTGCTGCCTCACAGCGCCAGAGACCCGGGTTCAGTTCCCGCCTCAGGCGATTGACTGTGTGGAGGGGTATGGGTGGGTTACGCTTCGGCGGGTCGGTGTGGGCCAAAGGGCCTGTTTCCACACTGTAATGTAATGTAATCTAATCTAATATGTCTTAAGTTATCCTTCCTTTATGCTTCATTCCTAGTCTGCCTTGAACTTAAACCCTGCACACATGCTAACCTGCTGCTTATCTTTCTACTTGACTCCATAATCCCTGTTGCTTTCCCTTTCACTCCCCCCCCCCCCCCCCGACTCACAAGTTTAAAGTCCGAATGACCACTCTATTTATCATTTTCGCCAGAATACTGTTTCCATATCTGTTCAGGTGGAGACCGTCCCATCGGTGCAGATCCCTCCGGTTCCAAAACTGATGCCAATACCCCATGAAATGGAATCCCTCTTTCCCACACCTATCTCTTAGCCACGTGTTCACTTCCCTAATTTTCTTATCCCTATGCCAATTAGCATGTGGCTTGGGCGATAATCCAGAGATTATGACCCTTGAGGACCTGTTCAATTTCCTTCCTAGTCCCCAGACAGGTCGTCCTTTGTAGCCGTGCCTATATTGTTAGTGCCAACATGGACCACAACAGCTGGATCCTCTCCCTCCTGCTCCAATATCCTTTCAAGCTGGTTGGAGATGTCCTGCACCCTGGCACCGGGTGGGCAACACACCATGTGGGACTCCTGATCCAGCTCACAAAGGATACTATCTGTCCCCCTAATTATAGAATACCCTAATCCCCGACAACAACTACTTGGTTGTATGTTAAGTCTCTCCTGTTAGAATGACCATGATAGTTTCACTTCTTTCATATGTAAATAACAAAACTTTTTTTAAAAGTTACATTCTCAGGTTAACTGTAACAATTGGTGTCAGTGCAGATAAGATGTTGAGATGTTGAAGGTGTTAGCCCCCTGTGTTCCCTGACTGTGCCATAATGTTTAGACTGATTCTAAACTAAAAAGTGAGTTTTTCCTGTGTTAGTTTTCTCTTTCAGAAGTTACTGGGTAACCTGCTGAACATTTCCAGCATGAGCAACACTTGTTTTCCTACCCACCAATTTAAAATGTCAGAAGTCTGGAATCCCAGTTCAGTTGGAAAAGATATTGAGATATGAGAGCTATGAGGACATGTAGAATTGAAAGGTGACTTAATTTTGTATTTACAGCTTGGGATGTAGGTGATTTTTCAGTTTGGTTCAAATGACAAGCAGCATGTGTGTGGGCACAGTAATTATTTAAAAAGCTCAGGTCTTGAAATGAATGTTTTTCATACTGTGCAGGCAGGAATTGTGCTTAATTGCTTCCTAGGAGAAAGGACAGTGGAATGATAACCCTTTGTCACAGACCACTAGTAATGGAACTCTTAAAACATTCAAAAATGTGCAATGCAGCGAAATTCACCCATGTACTCCCCCAAGTCTGATTCTCCTGGAGAGACACACTGTAAGCTGAGCAATTACATCAACCTAACTTGCACAGAAGAGAGGAATAGAAGGACCTTGGGGTGATTGTCCACAAAATCCTGAAGGTGGCAGGGCAGCTTAATCGAGTAGTTACGATGATATATGAGACACTTTCCTCCATAACCTTTCAACCTATCACTAATGTCTGATACAACTGCAACAACACCTCCCTGCTCTTTTACTCTGTTCCTTTGGCAATAAACTCCAGAATTCCATTTACCTTCCTGATTACCTGCTGAACCTGCATCCTCGTTTGCTGTGATCCATAAGGATGGAGCGCTTTGAAGAGAGATTGGATCTTGAGGAGGGTGGCTGCTAATAGAGGCGTATAAGATTGAGGGCCGTGGACAGGGTGGATCCAAAGCTGCTGTTCTCCTTAGTTGAATGAGAAAGAACGTTTTAAAAATGAGAATTTGAAAGAGTGGCTGCAGTTTTGACAGAAAATGATCTGATCGCAATTGAACAAACTGTAATCAAAGTTTAGATCCCAGACAACATGAAGCCGAGGGTATGTACTGATGCAGCTCTTATTAGAAACAAGACGTTGATCGGTCTGTGGACTAGGGACAGTTAGCAATGAGACCTTTTGCTTGCCAGCAATTGTGTGATTGGCTCTTGGGTGGCTGAGCAACTTGAGCTGGGAGCAAATTAGTTAGATTGAGAGAGAACGAAAGAAAAGCATTTTGCGGATATTTATTCAGACCAGAAACTGTCTGTTGTCTCAGTCAAAAACACAGTTTAAACCTGAAAGAAAGTTATCTTTCCTGCAGCATTTGTTGTGAGCTGTGACTTTCTGAATTGGTAATTCAGAGACACTGTTGAAGTGAATTACTTACTCTGTACCGCTTATAAACTACTAGAAGCTTTCAGAAAAGTACAATAGAAAGCCATATCTGGCCAGATGGAGAAGGATCATCTCAGCATTGAAACGGGGAAGCAAATACTATGGAACTGACTTTCCAGTTTTTCTACCTCTGCCAGTAAAGTATTTCTCCCTTTGTTTGTCTGTGTGTATCTAAGGGGGAATTTATAAGGAGGTTAGAGTTTTAGTTAGTTGTATTATATGCCAATGGCTTTTATCTGTTCAGTTGTAGTTGTTGTGTCATTACTTGTGATAAATAATGATTCTTAGAGTCATGCAGCATGGAAACTGGCCCTTCGGCCCAACCTGTCCCTGCCAACCAGGTTTCCTAAACTGAGCTCATCTGATTTGCCTGCATTTGGCCCATATCCCTCTAAACCTTTCATGAATGTTGCTGCTGCTGCCACATAAGAAATGCTCAGCAAAATGAGTGCTTTTGATCATTAAATGCATATAACAATTAGTCAATGTTAGCATTAAATCATCAGAAACAATTATTAATGAAATGGTGTACAGTTGGCAGGTTTTTTTGTGCATGATAATTTAGTGCATTTAGAGCCTTCAAAGATGTGTGTATCAGCATCCTTACACCAAAACCAACACTGCCAATCCTTACACCAAAACAAACAATGCCAATTTTGGGAGTCTCCTCAAAGCTCTAATAGTTAACGCTCAATGGATATTAAGTGATTCCTTCATCAATAAAAACCATATTCTATTTCTGAGAATACTTGCACCTTTAATGGAATAGTGTGAAAGTGATACTGATAGGATTAACTATACTTTGTGAGAAAATCTTAGTGTATGAAAGTGTTCTATAATTAGTTATAATCAGAGAGATTAAAAAGTCCATGATTAGTCATACAAACCAAAATCTCAAATTGCTGTTTAATTCTTTGACCCTTCCTTCATAATCATAATTGTATAAAGTTAAGCTGTGCTAATAGATTATCACATTATTCACAATTATTAAAATGTTAATGTTTAAAGAAATGTGATTATCACTTTCATCCATGTAACTTTAATAATTTATAAAAGGTGACATTTTGTTACTAATTAGCTAACACTCACCGAAAAACCAAGCTACAATTCCAACTATTTAAACTACATATATAGTTTGCTGTGAAACCACCATAAAAACTGTGTTGATATCAAACATGGACAAATAATCTCTTAATCCCATTGCCTGGTTAATGCCTGCACATTAATGAACTGAAACAGTTTTAAAAAGTGACCAAAAGCACTGATTTTAATTTGTACACAGGAAATCATCTGATCCATGTAGAGTGGGCAAAGATCATGAAATTGACATGTATTAAACAAAAAAACAGACACTGCACCGAAATTAATGTTTTACCAAGGATAAATGAAACTAATCAGCCAGCCTTTTCCTCCAAAGTCGGCCAAGAGTCCTTACCTCCATTTTGAATTACAGCATTATGAAAATCTCCACTTGAAGATAAAACATTGTCTACAATGAATAAGCAAGGAAAAATAAACTCCAGAGGACTGATTTACAAAAGAGCTGCTTTTGGAGAACAATTTCTCTTTAGCAGCAGCAGAAGTTACAAAACCGAACAGAACCAAAAATGGCTTTTACGATGGAAAGAGCTCAGTTATAACAGTGACTAGAAAGAGACATCAGGAAGATGATTACAATATTCGCAACTGCCAATGGTGCATGTTGCTTGTGAGAGAGTGAGCTCAGTTGACTGCATGAGGGCCACATGTTTGATGTAATACCCTTATTACTTTCAACATCTGCAAATAAAATTTAATTCAAGAAAACCTTGTAATTGGTTAATTGCTTACAGTTGATAGATACAGTAAAAACAGTTGATAGATTTTAATTCAAGAAATATAAAGCCTAGTACTAAAGTAAACTTAAATCTTATTTGAGGCCAACCAACCAACCAATCTAGGAGGTTAGAAAAATTGGTGAACTGGTCCATGTGTTCTCACTGGGTCCCAAAATAATCTCTCAGGCTGCAGGATAATGCCATTCCAGAAGAAACTGCCTAATGACTGAAATTCCAGCATGTTAAATCAGATTAGATAAAATTTAGCTAATAAATCGTGCTCAAACCTTGGAAGTCTGCTCTTTCAAGAACTTCATTAATAATTATTGTTCTATACACATTTATTGCAGGTGACACAGTAGGAGCAGTAAAGTTATTAGCAGTAAGAATATTAAATACTGGTCAGGCAGGGAACTGCTGGTACATTCCACGAGACAGTGGCATTTTAGTGGAATGCCCTCAACATTTACAGAAAATGTTGCTGAATTTTAAGCAAAAATCATAAGAAAACCCAAATTGAGTTTTGAGTGATTTTTTTTGGCGCTGGTTTTTAAAGACGTTGTCAAAAGATGCCAGTCCTAACCACAAACAGGTCGCAGACCGAGGGTGAGGCAAATGCAATTCCATTTATCTGTTGGCCTTAGAGGTAGTGTCAAAGATGAAGATGGCACATTTGGCACAAGGAAACCAATAGGCACATTTTGAAATAAATTGAATACATAGAGTCATAGAGATGTACAGCATGGAAACAAACCCTTCGGTACAACCCATTCATGCCCACCAGATATCCCAACCCAATCTAGTCCCATCTGACAGCACACGGCCCATATCCCTCCAATCCCTTCCTATTCATATACCCATCCAAATGCCTCTTAAATGTTGCAATTGTACCAGCCTCCACCACTTCCTCTGGCAACTCATTCCATATACATACCACCCTCTGCGTGAAACAGTTGCCCCTTAGGTCCCTTTTAGATCTTTCCCCTCTCTCCCTAAACCTATGCCCTCTAGTTCTGAACTCCCCCCACCCCAAGAAAAAGACTTTGCCTATTTACCTTAACCATGCCCCTAATAATTTTGTAAATTAGATTAGATTAGATTAGATTACTTACAGTGTGGAAACAGGCCCTTTGGCCCAACAAGTCCACACTGCCCCGCCGAAGCGCAACCCACCCATAGCCCTACATTGGCGGCACGGTGGCACAGTGGTTAGCACTGCTGCCTCACAGCGCCAGAGACCCGGGTTCAATTCCTGACTCAGGCGACTGACTGTGTGGAGTTTGCACGTTCTCCCCG
>NC_057726.1:1188242-1214314 GCF_004010195.1 Chiloscyllium plagiosum | reverse complement strand
AGATCCTGTTGTAATCTGAGGTAACCTTCTTCGCTGTCCACGACACCTGCAATTTTGGTGTCATCTGCAAACTTACTAACTCTACCTCTTATGCTTGCATCCAAATCATTTATGTAAATGATGAAAAGTAGTGGACCCAGCACCAATCCTTGTGGCACTCCACTGGTCACAGGTCTCCAGTCTGAAAAACAACCCTCCACCACCACCCTATGTCTTCTACCTTTGAGCCAGTTCTGTATCCAAATGGCTCGATCTTGTATTCTGAGAGATCTAACCTTGCTAATCAGTCTCCCAGGGGGAACCTTGTCGTACGCCTTACTGAAATCCATATAGATCACATCTACGGCTCTGCCCTCATCAATCCTCTTTGTTACTTCTTCAAAAAACTCAGTCAAGTTTGTGAGACATGATTTACCACGCACAAAGCCATGTTTACTAGCCCTAATCAGTCCTTGCCTTTCCGAATACATGTACATCCTGTCCCTCAGGATTCCCTCCAACAACTTGCCCACCACCGATGTCAGGCTCACCAGTCTATAGTTCCCTGGCTTGTCCTTACCACCCTTCTTAAACAGTGGCACCACGTTAGCCAATCTCCAGTCTTCCAGCACCTCACCTGTGACTATCGATGATACAAATATCGCAACAAGAGGCCCAGCAATCACTTCCCTAGCTTCCCACAGAGGTCTAGGGTACACCTGATCAGTTCCTGGGGATTTATCCACCTTTATGCGTTTCAAGACATCCAGAACTTCCTCCTCTGTAATATAGACATTTTTCAAGGTGTCACTGTCTATTTCCCCACATTCTATATCTTCCATATCCTTTTCCACAGTAAATGATGATGCAAAATACTCGTTTAGTATCTCTCCCATTTTCTGCGGCTTCACACAAAGGCCGTCTTGCTGATTGGTGAGGGGCCCTATTCTCTCCCTAGTTACACTTTTGTCCTTAATGTATTTGTAGAAACAATTTGGATTCTCCTTAATTCTATTTGCCAAAGCTATCTCATGTCACCTTTTTGCCCTCCTGATTTCCCTCTTAAGTATACTCCTACTGCCTTTATACTCTTAAGGATTCACTCGATCTATCCTGTCTATACCTGACATATGCTTCCTTCTTTTTCTTAACCAAACCCTCAATTTCTTTAGTCATTCTTTACCTACCAGCCTTCCCTTTCACCCTGACAGGAATATACTTTCTCTGGATTCTCGTTATCTCATTTCTGAAGGCTTCCTATTTTCCAGCCATCCCTTTACCTGCAAACATATGCCCCCAGTCAGCTTTTGAAAGTTCTTGCCTAATACTGTCAAAATTGGCCTTTTTCCAATTTAGAACTTCAACT
This sequence comes from Chiloscyllium plagiosum, assembly GCF_004010195.1. Taxonomy (NCBI): domain Eukaryota; kingdom Metazoa; phylum Chordata; class Chondrichthyes; order Orectolobiformes; family Hemiscylliidae; genus Chiloscyllium; species Chiloscyllium plagiosum. The sequence goes on along the minus strand of NC_057726.1, from coordinate 1,212,969 downwards.
TTTAGATCTGGTCTATCCTTTTCCATCACTATTTTAAATCTAATAGAATTATAGACGCTGGCCCCAAAGTACTCCCCCACTGACACCCTGCCCTGTCTTATTTCCCAAGAGTAGGCCAAGTTTTGCACTTTCTCTAGCAGGTACATCCACACATTGAATCAGAAAATTTTCTTGTACGCACATAACAAATTCCTCTCCATCTAAACCCTTAACACTATGGCAGTCCCAGTCTATGTTTGGAAAGTTAAAATCCCCAACCATAACCACGCTATTTATTCTTACAGATAGCTGAGACCTCCTTACAAGTTTGTTTCTCCATTTTCCTCTGACTATTAGGGGGTCTATAATACAATCCCAATAAGGTGATCATCCCTTTTTTATTTCTCAGTTCCACCAAATAACTTTCCTGGATGTATTTCCAGGAATATCCTCCCTCAGTACAGCTGTAATGCCATCCCTTATCAAAAATGCCACCTTCCCCCCCCCCCCCCTCCTCTCTTGCCTTCTTTTCTATCCTTCCTGTAGCATTTGTATCTTGGAACATTAAGCTGCCAGTCCTGCTCATCCCTCAGTTCTAGCAAATGTCCCTGCCAGTATATTAGTCCCCTTCCAATTTAGGTGCAATCCGTCCTTCTTGTACAGATCACTTCTACCCCAAAAGAGATTCCAATGATCCAAAAATGTGAATCCTTCTCCCATACACCAGCTCCTCAGCCATGCATTCATCTGCTCTATCCTCCTATTCCTGCCCTCACTAGTTCGTAACACCGGGAATAATCTAGACAATACTACTCTTGAGGACCTCCTTTTTAAATTTCTGCCTAACTCTCTGTAATCTCCCTTCAGAATCTCAACCTTTCCCCTTCCTATGTCATTGGTTCCAATGTGGACAATGACCTCTTGCTGCCCCCCTCTCCCCCGTGAGAACATTCTGCACCCTCTCTGAGACATCCTTGATCCTGACACCAGGGAAACAACACACCATTCTGCTTTTTCTCTGCTGGCCACAGAAACGTCCGTCTGTACCTCGGACTGGAGAATCCCCTCACACAATTGATCTCTTCTCCAAACTGGAACATTTAAGACCGTAACATGTAGGAGCAGAAGTAGGCCATTCAGCCCATTTAGTCTGGCACAACGTCAAGGGAAATGAGCAGGCAAACACTAGGTCTGCTAGAAACACACTAATCATATTAATAAAGTTAAAAAAAATTACATCCCTCATTTGACTGGGCTGATAATAGGGAGTGTACATATACACATTTCTGGAGTAACAGGTGGAGCTTGGCTTGGAATCTCCATTTGCAGAAGGATCAAATTCCGGGAAGGGGAATTTCAATCTGGGATGTACGAATTACTTCTGGGCTTGAAAATCAATCAAGTTTTAGACATTTTTAATCAACCTGTTCAGAGATATTATGATCCAACTCTGGAGCAGATGTGACCTTGGCCTTTTAGGGACACCACCACTGTGTCAGGGAAAACCTACATCAGGTTTTCTGCTCATCCGGAGCTAATGTACTCGTGACAAATTGTGTAAAATTTGTGGATAACCTGCTTTTCATTGCTCTGCTTATGGAAATTTATGAATTAGTTTAATGAAAATTTTTGGAAAGATTTTTTATAGTTTGCATCGTTACTTCACATTGACTAGTTCAGACAGAATCATTAATCAGAACAACAGTGTTTTATAACCAAACTATTAGAGAGAACACACTTTAATTTACTCATGGGGTAGTTAAAGCTAAGTGTATGTGAACTAGTGATAGAGGTTGTAGATAATTTGAAACAGAACCATGAATTACACTGTGACTTCCTGTAATATGTGCTCAATTTACTTGCAATCTGTGATTATTAATTTGTGAAATGATTTTGTTTACTAATCATGATCTAAGATTTTGTCATATGCATGTAACTGCATGAAATACAATTTCAGTCCAGAATAGTCAGTTTTAGCTTAAGTCTTGCTAGTTTGGGAAATGAAATGATGCACACGACTATTAATGTACATTTCTGAAGGGCATAGTGCTTTGAGAAAGTGCAGGAGGCTGTGATGGATCTAAACTGGAGGTACTTGATACTGACACTAAATGAAATCTCTTCAGCGATGATAACTCAAATCCACCTTAACATCAGATTAGTTGGCATTCTGTCGTCCCACTTTAAATGCAGAAGTTACATGACACCAGGTTATCGTCCAACAGGCTTATTTCAAATCTCACAAGCTTTCAGAACACAGCCCCTTCATCAGGTGGAGGATTAAGGAATCCTTAAAATGTTAGGGAACCTCTTGGGGCTAAAGACCGATAAGTCCCTGGACCTGATGGGGTGTATCCTAGAATATTAAAAGAATTAACTACAGCGATAGAGGATGCACTAGCAGTAATCTTTCAGAAATCCTTAAACATTGGGAAAGTCCCAGAGGGCTGGAAAACTGCCAATGGAATACCTTTATTTAAGAAAGGAAGGAGACAAAAAAAATCAGGATAGGCCAGTTAGCTTAACATCTAGGAAAATATCAGAGTCTAGAATGTAATAACAGGGTATTTAGAAATTCCAAATATGATCAGGGAGAGTCCACGTAGCTTCATGTAGTAAAAATCATGCCTAACAAAGTTTACAATTCTTTAAGGAGGTAACAAGTAGGATAGATAAAGGGAATGTAATGTAATATTTAGATTTAGATTAGATTACTTACAGTGTGGAAACCGGCCCTTCGGCCCAACAAGTCCACACCGACCCTCCGAAGAGCAACCCACCCAGACCCATTCATTTACCCCTTCACCTAACACTACGGGCAATTTAGCATGGCCAATTCACCTGACCTGCACATGTTTGGACTGTGGGAGGAAATTGGAGCACCCGGAGGAAACCCACGCAGACACGGGGAGAACGTGCAAACTCCACACAGACAGTTGCCTGAGGTGGGAATTGAACCTGGGTCTCTGGCGCTGTGAGGCAGCAGTGCTAACCACTGTATATTGAGATTTTCAGAAGTCGTTTGATAAGGTATCACATATAGGGCGATTTAATAAGAGCCCATGATCATACATTAACATAGATAGAGGACTGGGTGACTAATTGAAGACAAGAGAGTTGGAGTTAGCGGGGCATTTTCGGGATGGCAGCTGTAACTAATGAAGTGCCACAATGATGTGGCCATTGTTGTTTAAAATACATGAATGACTTGGATGACAGAAGTGAATGTGTATTTATCACAAAAATAGTTAGTGATTATGATACAAAGATTCTGCAGAGGCATATAGACATGCAAGCAGGTGGGCAAAAGCATAGCAGAATTTTAAGGCTTTTGATAAGTGTTGCACATGAAGCTGCTAAATAAGATAGCAGCCCATGGTATTAAGGGCAAAATATTTGCATGCATAGAGGATTGATGACTGGCAGAAGGCTTGACTAGTGGAAACATCTTCTCCACGTTCACTCTAACCAGGCCTTTCGGTGTTCTTTAAGCTTCAATCAGATGCCCCCTCGCCCTTCTAAATTCCATAAAGTATAGACCCGGAGTAGGGATAAAGGGGTCTTTTTCAGGAGAGCAGCTGGTGACTGGAGGAGTTCCACAGGATTCATTGTTGGGACCACAACTCCTCAGGTTATATATTAACAATCTGGACAAAAGGACTGAGGCCATTGTTGCTACATTTACAGATGAACCAAAGATAGGCAGAGGAGCAGGTCGTGTTGAGGAAGTGGGGAGACTGCAGAAGGTCTTGTTCAGGCTAGGCGAGTGGACAAAGAAGTGGCAGATAGAATACAGTGTGGGAAAGTGTGAGGTTATGAAATTCGATAGGAAGAATAGGGGTGTCGACTATTTACTAAATGGGAAAAGGTTTTGGAAATCTTGAGTGTAAAGGGATGTAAGAGTCCTAATTCAAGATTCTCTTAAGGTTAACATGCAGCTTCAGTTGGCATTTAGGAAGGCAAATGAATGTTGTCATTTATTTCAAGAGGGCTAGAGTACAAGAGCAGGGATGTACTGCTGAGGCTGTACAAGGCTCTGATCAGACCACATTTGGAATATTGTGAGCAGTTTTGGGTCCCGTATCTGAGGAGAGATGCTGGCATTAGAGGGCGCTCAGAGGAGGTTCACTAGAATGATCTTTGGGATGAAGGGCTTGTCATATGAGGAGTGGTTGAGGACTCTGGGTCTATACTTTATGGAATTTCGAAGGGTGAGGGGGCATCTGATTGAAGCTTAAAGAATACCGAATGACATGGTTAGAGTGAACGTGGAGAAAATGTTTCCACTAGTCAAGCAGACTAAGACCCAGGAGCACAGCCTCGATAAAGGAGCAACCTTTTAGAATGGAGATGAGGAATTCCTTCAGCCAAAGTATACTTAATCTGTGGAAGTCATGGCCTTCCCAGCCCTCTGTGGCAAAGTCATTGAATGTATTTAAAACAGAAATAGATAGGTTCTGAATTGGTAAGGGGCTTAGGGATTATGGGGAGAAGGCAGGAGAATGTGATTGAGAAACAGATCAGCCATGATCGAATGGTGGAGCAGATTCGACGGGCTGAAAGGTGTAATTCTGCCCCTGTGTCCTTTAGTTTTGGGAGAAGCTCAGTCAGGATCACTTCTCAAGGTGCAGCAAGATCAAAAAAAGTCCAGCCTCCTTTAAAAGCAAACATATCAGAGGCTGAGAGAGAATATGAGAAGAAATCCTGAGGTAGCACCTTGTCCAAATTAAGTCATCTGTAGTATCCTGCTCAAAGTCACCCAAGAACAAGTCATCCTGAGTACTGCCATACCTGCAAATAATGAACAGTGTCAGCTTTACCATGACAGACAAATGACATCACCTTGCAGTGCCCCATTCACTGGATTGGGAAAATGAACCCCATAGCCGCCTTCTTCTGCTTACCCGTGAAATCGAACAGTTTATATTAAATTGACAATGTTGTTTCTTACAAAGTTTATTTTTTCACCAATTGGCCAATTCCCTGGTATGTTATGATTCTCCTCACTATTTACTGTCTTGCCAATTTTTGTGAAATCTGCAAACTACAAAATTGAGCTCATGTACCCAAATCCAGGTAATTTATGTGACCAAAATCATCTTTGTGGGGTTCCACTGCATCCTTTTTTTCCAGCCATTATTGTTTGGAATAAGAGTCCTTTTCCATGAGTTGGAATGTTGTCATTTCTCTCTGGATTGTCTGGGAAAGCTGTCATGCTGTCCATGTGATCTGGGAAACTGTTTTCCTGTCTAATGAGTTGGAATGTCCCCTTACACTGTCAGTCTTCGCATAGGATGGGTCAGCAACTATCTTTTGTATTGTGCAGTCCTAATCATTTCCTGGAATTACATTATTGACTTCATATCATAATCCCCTTACTATTCTACAGTACAATAAGCTGATGTTCAAAATGTAATAGCAAACTTCCAAACATTGTACTTTCAGGGTTAGCAGCAGTCTGTACCACACTGACCAGCTGACAGTTCAGAACCAGCAGCAACTTTTCTTGGCTATTTCCTCAGCTGGAGTAAGAATTTAATTAATCTGCTGCAGAGATGGTGTAAGTTCAATTTGATTGGTAACAGGACAGGGGTCATGAGTAAAAACACTTCCAAATTATATAACCAATGAGCTAGTCAGCTGTATTGAAGAAAATATCAATTTTCAACTTCCAGTTGTGTTCTAATGGCATTTATTTCAATGACAACATGACCCTATTCCTTTGAGGTGGGTCTGTTCACAGAATTTCACAAACACAGCCTGAAATGCACAGGCAACTGGAAGTGTTAGAGCATTCTCTCAGGTTTGCTTTTACATGATTCGAGGAGTTTGGAGAAGAAAGGGGACAATTACATGATTCCATCATTTCCTGCTGTGATTAAACTGATTGGACTGCTCTGTGTTCAAGTACCTTCCATTAACAGGTTAAATGGTTCTGCCTTCAATTCAAGATAAAGATTTTCCCTTTGGACAGTCACAGCATGGATTAACAAAAGGCAGGTCTTCCTTAACTTATTTACTGGAATTCCACAAAGACATCATGAGCACAATGGACAACAGGGACCCAGTAGATTTCCAAAAGGCATTCAACAAGGTGCTGGACAAAAGGCTGCTGTATGAGATAAAGATGCATGGCGTTACGGGTAATGTATTAGCATAGATAGAGGATTGGTTAGCGGGAAGGGAAGAGTTGGGATAAATGAGTGCTTTTCTGGATGGCAATCAGTGACTAGTGGTGTGCCTCAGGGATTGGAACTGCAATTATTCACAATTTATGTAGATGATTTGAAGTTGGGGACTACGTGTAGTGTGTCAAAGTTTGCAGATGACATAAGATGAGTGGTAGAGCAAAGTGTGCAGAGGACTGTGAGCGTTTGCAGAGGAGCGTGGTTTAAGTGAGTGAACAAAGGTCTGGCAGATGGAATACAATGTTAGTAAATGTGAAGTCATCCATTTTGGTTGGAATAACAGTAAAAGGACTATTACTTGAATGTTAAAAATTTGCAGCATGTTGCTATGCAGAGGGACCTGGGTGTCCTTGTGCATGAAGGTTGGTCTGCAGGTGCAACAAATAATCAAGAAGGCAAATGGTATGTTGTCCTTCATTGCTAAAGGGATTGAGTTTAAAAGCAGGCATGTAATGTTGCAGCTGTAGAGGGTGCTGGTGAGGCCACACCTGGAGTACTGCATGCAGTTTTGGTCTCCTTAATTGAGAAAGGATGTTCTGGCAGTAGAGGGGATGCAGAGGGGGTTCACTAGGTTGATTCCGAAATTGAGGGAAATAGCTTATGAGGAGCGACCAAGTAGACTGGGATTATATTCATTGGAATTAAGAAAAATGAAGGGGGATCTGAGGGAAACATATAAAATTATGAAGGGAATAGATAGGATTGAAATAGAAGAATGTTTCCACTGGTGGGTGAAAGTAGGACAAGAGGGCATAGCCTCAAAATTAGGGGGAGCAAAAGGAACATCCAGAGGGTTGTGAATCTGTGGAAGTCCCTGCCCAGTGAAGTGGTTGAGGTTTCATTATTGAATTTTTGAACAGTAAAGGAATTGAGGGTTATGGCGAGAGTGCGGATAAGTGGAGCTGAGGTCACAAAAAGATCAGCCATGATCCTACTGAATGTCAGAGTGAGTTCAAAGGGCCAGATGACTTACTCCTGCTCCTGGTTCTTATGTCCTTATCTGCTGGTTATCTGGAAAGGTGTATAAATCCAGATAACCAAGCTTCAGTCCCTCTGACAGGTTTATTCTATGATAATCCCAATGTGCTTTGGAACTGATTTTTTTTTCCCTGTTCTCACTCAGCATTAACAAACCACACTGAATTCAATAAACTTTGTTTGTGATTCAACCTCACACAAAAGTGATGCAAACAGATCACATCTGATCAAAGAAAGCCAACAGTGTATCCTGCAGATGATAAGAAAATAGTTTTATTGCATCTTCCACTTCCCTGACATATACTAACTTCAAATGCTGAAGCTCTTAATTTGCAGAATAGAGGGGTATTTACGCAGTGATACGCACACACTTGTACAACAGTAGAGGATGTGACTATGTCCTGGCTCTGTGCCTGTTTTCTGTAGAGGTCACAGCATTTTGCAGGGATAGTGTTTATTGTCTGTTTGTTTATAGGGGACACAGTGTGTTATAGGGATGGGGTTTACTGTCTGTGTTTGTTTATAGGGGACACGGTGTGTTATAGGGATGGGGTTTACTGTCTGTGTTTGTTTATAGGGGACACGGTGTGTTAATAGGGATGGGGTTTACTGTCTGTGTTTGTTTATAGGGGACACGGTGTGTTATAGGGACGGGGTTTATTGGATCCTGGGTCGCAGCTCTGTCGATATCATTAAGAGTGGAGGACACAAGATCAGCGCCCTGGATGTTGAGTGCCATCTTCTGGGACATCCACATATTTCAGGTTTGAAATATCAGAATAATATATGAATCTGATTTTCGTTGCTGCTTTCCTTGCTATTTGATATTTTTCACTTGGTTACACGTTCCGGTATACCATCCCAGTGCAGTCAACACCACCATCTGCCTCTTTACCTCACACACACCCACATATCCCCACCACTGTCTCTCTCTCTCTCTCTCTCTCACTTTCTGTTTCTCTCACAAAGGCCTTTTCACTCTCTATCACACACGCACACCCTCTCTGCCCCACTGCACCCTCCCTCTGATGTGAAGGTACTCCTCCACAATAGCACCCAACAATGCCTTCTCAGCATCAAGGAAGCTAACCTTCTATCCCTGGACTCCATATACACCTCTCGTTGCCGCCGAAAGGCTGCCAACGTCATCAAAGTAAACAGGGAGGAGGTTGGAAGAAACGGTGCAAGGCTCGTCGAGATTGTGTCTTCATGGAGTCGGGTTGCTTGTGAATGCAGCCCAAAGCGGGTGGTAAACTCCATCTAAGGCTAAATACTGGCACGAGACCGATAGTCAACAAGTACTGTAAGGGAAAGTTGAAAAGAACTTTGAAGAGAGAGTTCAAGAGGGCGTGAAACCGTTAAGAGGTAAACGGGTGTGGTCCGTGCAGTCTGCCCGGAGGATTCAACTCGGCGGCTCCGGTCGGTCGCGTCGGGGTCTGGCGGATCTCCTCTGCTGGGACCGCTCCCCGCACGGGCAAGGCTGTCGCCGGGCGCATAGAAGTCAATATTTCAGGTGTAACCCTTCTTCAGGACCCACCAGCAGGGTTGCCCAGAAGAAGGATTACACTCAAAACGTTGGCTTCTCCACCTCCTGATGCTGCCTGGCTCACTGTGTTCCCCCAGCCTCCTGGTGCTGCCTGGCTCACTGTGTTCCCCCAGCCTCCTGGTGCTGCCCGGCTCACTGTGTTCCCCCATCCTCCTGATGCTGCCTGGCTCACTGTGTTCCCCCAGCCTCCTGATGCTGCCTGGCTCACTGTGTTCCCCCAGCCTCCTGATGCTGTCTGGCTCACTCTGTTCTTCCAGCCTCCTGATGCTGCCTGGCTTGCTATGTTCTTCCAGCCTCCTTTCTCTCTACTTTGGATTCCAGCATCTGCAATATTTTTGTCTCGTAACATCATCAAATAAATCTTAATTTGCCACCCAGGTAATGCTCTCCTACAACGTCTTCCATCAGCCATGAGATACAGAGGCTTGTACACATGCACTAACACATTCAAGAACAGCTTTTGTCCCGCCATTATTTGTCACAAAGTGAGTTTCTTTTTTCTAGAATCTGTTCCTTTTCTCAAGGATACTATGTCCTTGGTATTTTTCAGAGGGGTCGTAAACACTCTCGGTGCTAATTAGACTGGTTTGGTACAGAGATTAAAGGTATTGAGAGGCCTTTTTGTTTATATGTAAACAGATGAGACTTCAGGCCAGTGGTCATGTGTTAGAAGTGACCTGTATAATGAAAGAGGAGTGGCCAGCTCTCTAGCTGAGCAGTTCAGTCCAGAACTAGTTACGAGTTCAACAGTGAGCTGTGTGGAAACTCACTCTCTCTCTTTCTGCCCTTCTAACTTCAACCTGTAAGCATCTGTTCCTTTTTGTTTACTGCGTTTTAAGGGGGTTTGCTTATTGGGACTGTTGTGAATATTCGGAACAGCATACTTAAGTCTAGTTTGGACAGGCTGAGTTCTGTAGGGGTTCTTTATTCCGTTGTTTGTGTCTCTTTGTGTAATCTTGTGAATAAAGTTTTGTCTGTTGTAAAACCTGGAAGTCAACCTAGCTGCCTCACTCTGGGTAATTTTCACTGTACATTTACTAAAACAAATTGCAAAGTTATAATCTGGACTGCCTGCTTAAGAATGTTTTGAGTGGTCTGGCCCAATCCATATCATATTAGACTGATGCATAGACTCTAACTTCAAATAGTGTTGTTCTTGTTAATGTTGATCTTGCTTCGCACACGTCCTGTGTGGCGTAACCTGTATGCCTCACTCTGTCCAAGTTTTCTTCACCCCACAATCTGTATGTCCTTGCTTACTACAATCTGTCTGTACTGTTCATAAACTACATTTTTCACTGTACTTAGGTACACGTGACAATAAATCAAATCAGATGCCTGCGTTGGACATGGATAGACAAAGTCAGAAGTCATATGACTCCATGTTATAGTCCAAAAGGTTTATTTAAAATCACCTTAAAAAAAATTGTTGGACTTTAACATGGTGTCGTGTGATTTCTTTTTCTCTCACCTTCCAAATTCTCTGTTCCTCCACACTCGGTCTCACATCCCTCCACTCACGTTTTCTCACACTTCTCTCACTGCTTGTAGGTGTAAGTATGGGCCTACATGAATACCGGGTTTAATCGAGGAGGATGAGCAGCAACAAGGTATGGGCAAATTAAAATTTATTTCCCCCTAAGTCTGCTAGTTATTAAATGGGCAGAGATGGCAGTCAGTGGAGTGGTATGGCCTTGTCAGATGTGGGAGATCAGGGAGCAGTCGAGTGTCCTTGGTGACTGTCTACAGGAAGCCTGTCTGGCTGCAACTCCTCTCAGACCACATGGATGGATTGGAGTGGCAGTTAGAAGCACTGAGGAGCATACAGGAGGCAGAGAGAGTGTGATGGATAGCTTCAGGGAGATGATCACACCGCAAGTTCAGTCAGGTAGATGGGTAACCATCGAGAGATGTAGGCTATTTTGGAATTGCCTCCCTAACAGCATAATGTGTCAACCCACTGCAGGTGGACTGCAGGATGTTATAAAATGGGGGTTGACCCCCATCTGAGAACTAAAACCAAAACACCCAAGGAGCAGCACCTCACCCTATAATCTGTAAACGGAGTGTGAACAGTGGGGTAACTTGCTTTTCAGCAACTTCTCGTGGTGAAATAAAATATATCCCTGACATTCACTTTAAAATCAACAAGTAGCACTTTATTTATCTAACTCTATTAGTGAACAAAGTAACCAAACTATTAGCAAAAACGAATAAAACCCTTCTACTTACTAACTATTCCCAAATAAAGCAAGAATCTGATGGTATGCTGTTCCATTAAATATAAATCCCACTCATATATAAAAAAATAGAATTGAATCTCTCGAAATTACAGCCAGGTTCTGTGTCTTCTGGAATGTTCTGTGCCTTCTCCGTCGATTCCTCTGTCAGTAATGCCTTCTCTGTTGTTGGTGCCATTGTTATTGAGATGGTGTTTTCTCTAAGACATAGATGAGGCTGTGACAGCTAGTGTTTCTCTCTCTTGAGAGAGAGAGTGAGAGCGAGGTATGGGCTGTTAGGTCTGGCAGACGGCAGCTTCCTTTGGGATCTTTGTCCAATTGTCCCCTTCTTTTACTCTTGTGCCATATCAATATTTCTTACAATAGGGTTGATTTTATGTTGGCAAAACTTTCAGATTTAAATTTAATAAGTTTTTGGTATCTAAGTAACTGGTTCAAATTGTTTGGCTAAATTTGAAAACCTGTTCTCTTGGTAGAAACTACTGCTTGGTCTGCTAACAGTACAGCCTTTCGATACAAACATTTCAACCCGGGTGCTCTCTGTGCAATTGTAAACTTTCAAGCTGCTGATCACAGACATCCAGTTTAAATCTAAGCACAGAAAAAGCACATGATATTTTAAAGGGGCCACACAATGCTTTCCCAATTTTACAATTCTAACTTCCTGTCTCCCAATCTACAATTACTGTACCCAACTTCACAACAAGGAGTTCAAGAAAGCAGCTCACCACCATCTTCTCAAGGGCAACTAGGGACAGGCAGTGATCGTCAGCAATGCCCACATCCCACAAATGGATTAAAAAAAAGTGAGCTTTCATTGCAAGAGAATTTGAGTCCAGGAGAAAAGTTGTCTTTCTGCCGTTGTAGATAACCTGAGTGAGACCACACCTTTGATTTGATTTATTACTGTCACATGGTACAGTGAAAAGTGTTGTTTTGCAGGCAGGTTGTACTATACAAGTGCTTCAGGGTAACAGAACAAAATTCAATTATATAGTTTGATCTTCTTATCTAAGGAGGGATATACTTGCCATAGAGGAAGTATAATAGAGGTTTACCAGATTAATCTCTGGGATAGTGAGATTATTTTAAAAGGAGAGATTGCAGAGGCTGGATCTTCATTCCTAAGAGTTTTGAAGAATGAGGCGTGATCTCATTAGAATTTGCAAGATTCTCACAGGGCACAACGGTAGAATGTTTCCCCGGATTAATGAATCTTGGGCCAGAGGATATAATCTCAATATAAAGAGCAGGACATTCAAGACTGAGATGAGGAATTTCTTTAACAGACACATGAATAAGTAAGGAATAGAGGGATATGCACCATGTGCAGGCAGACGATAATAGTTTAGCATGGCGACATGGTGGGCCAAAGGGCAGATTCCTGTGCTATACTGTTCTAAGATGGTGATAAATCTGTAAAATTCTCTGCTTCAGAGGACTGTACAAGCTCAATTATTGACTAGATTCTTCTGCTAATTAAACCAAATACCCAGGAAAGATCACCTCACCTCGTAGTCTGTTAAATTATCAGTGACCAAGAACTCCTAAATTTCACTACTTAATGAAGAATAACATCAAATTTATTCCGTAACTCTAAAAGTGAACATTAAACAACAACTATTCACAACTCTAAGCCCCCCTTTCTCTTAGCTGCTTGTTATCTGCCTCCAACACTGTAACAATATAGTGTTCCAATAAAAACCCATACAAAAATTACAGCAACTTAATTTCAAAAACCAGATGGTGGTTGCCATCTCTGGTGTGGACCTCCTGGGTCGTTTTCTGTCTCTTACTGCAAAGATACCTCATATGAAAAAAGTACCTTTGATTGAGAGGGTTTTGAATGGCAGTCTTTCTCAATGACAGTTACTCCCTGTCAATGACAGTTACTCTCTGTCAATGGCAGTTACTCCCTGTCAATGGCAGTTACTCTCTGTCAATGGCAGTTACTCCCTGTCAATGGCAGTTACTCCCTGTCAATGGCAGTTACTCTCTGTCAATGGCAGTTACTCCCTGTCAATGGCAGTTACTCCCTGTCAATGGCAGTTACTCCCTGTCAATGGCAGTTACTCCCTGTCAATGGCAGTTACTCCCTGTCAATGGCAGTTACTCCCTGTCAATGGCAGTTACTCCCTGTCAATGGCAGTTACTCCCTGTCAATGGCAGTTACTCCCTGTCAATGGCAGTTACTCCCTGTCAATGGCAGTTACTCCCTGTCAATGGCAGTTACTCCCTGTCAATGGCAGTTACTCCCTGTCAATGGCAGTTACTCCCTGTCAATGGCAGTTACTCCCTGTCAATGGCAGTTACTCCCTGTCAATGGCAGTTACTCCCTGTCAATGGCAGTTACTCCCTGTCAATGGCAGTTACTCCCTGTCAATGGCAGTTACTCCCTGTCAATGGCAGTTACTCCCTGTCAATGGCAGTTACTCCCTGTCAATGGCAGTTACTCCCTGTCAATGGCAGTTACTCCCTGTCAATGGCAGTTACTCCCTGTCAATGGCAGTTACTCCCTGTCAATGGCAGTTACTCCCTGTCAATGGCAGTTACTCCCTGTCAATGGCAGTTACTCCCTGTCAATGGCAGTTACTCCCTGTCAATGGCAGTTACTCCCTGTCAATGGCAGTTACTCCCTGTCAATGGCAGTTACTCCCTGTCAATGGCAGTTACTCCCTGTCAATGGCAGTTACTCCCTGTCAATGGCAGTTACTCCCTGTCAATGGCAGTTACTCCCTGTCAATGGCAGTTACTCCCTGTCAATGGCAGTTACTCCCTGTCAATGGCAGTTACTCCCTGTCAATGGCAGTTACTCCCTGTCAATGGCAGTTACTCCCTGTCAATGGCAGTTACTCCCTGTCAATGGCAGTTACTCCCTGTCAATGGCAGTTACTCCCTGTCAATGGCAGTTACTCCCTGTCAATGGCAGTTACTCCCTGTCAATGGCAGTTACTCCCTGTCAATGGCAGTTACTCCCTGTCAATGGCAGTTACTCCCTGTCAATGGCAGTTACTCCCTGTCAATGGCAGTTACTCCCTGTCAATGGCAGTTACTCCCTGTCAATGGCAGTTACTCCCTGTCAATGGCAGTTACTCCCTGTCAATGGCAGTTACTCCCTGTCAATGGCAGTTACTCCCTGTCAATGGCAGTTACTCCCTGTCAATGGCAGTTACTCCCTGTCAATGGCAGTTACTCCCTGTCAATGGCAGTTACTCCCTGTCAATGGCAGTTACTCCCTGTCAATGGCAGTTACTCCCTGTCAATGGCAGTTACTCCCTGTCAATGGCAGTTACTCCCTGTCAATGGCAGTTACTCCCTGTCAATGGCAGTTACTCCCTGTCAATGGCAGTTACTCCCTGTCAATGGCAGTTACTCCCTGTCAATGGCAGTTACTCCCTGTCAATGGCAGTTACTCCCTGTCAATGGCAGTTACTCCCTGTCAATGGCAGTTACTCCCTGTCAATGGCAGTTACTCCCTGTCAATGGCAGTTACTCCCTGTCAATGGCAGTTACTCCCTGTCAATGGCAGTTACTCCCTGTCAATGGCAGTTACTCCCTGTCAATGGCAGTTACTCCCTGTCAATGGCAGTTACTCCCTGTCAATGGCAGTTACTCCCTGTCAATGGCAGTTACTCCCTGTCAATGGCAGTTACTCCCTGTCAATGGCAGTTACTCCCTGTCAATGGCAGTTACTCCCTGTCAATGGCAGTTACTCCCTGTCAATGGCAGTTACTCCCTGTCAATGGCAGTTACTCCCTGTCAATGGCAGTTACTCCCTGTCAATGGCAGTTACTCCCTGTCAATGGCAGTTACTCCCTGTCAATGGCAGTTACTCCCTGTCAATGGCAGTTACTCCCTGTCAATGGCAGTTACTCCCTGTCAATGGCAGTTACTCCCTGTCAATGGCAGTTACTCCCTGTCAATGGCAGTTACTCCCTGTCAATGGCAGTTACTCCCTGTCAATGGCAGTTACTCCCTGTCAATGGCAGTTACTCCCTGTCAATGGCAGTTACTCCCTGTCAATGGCAGTTACTCCCTGTCAATGGCAGTTACTCCCTGTCAATGGCAGTTACTCCCTGTCAATGGCAGTTACTCCCTGTCAATGGCAGTTACTCCCTGTCAATGGCAGTTACTCCCTGTCAATGGCAGTTACTCCCTGTCAATGGCAGTTACTCCCTGTCAATGGCAGTTACTCCCTGTCAATGGCAGTTACTCCCTGTCAATGGCAGTTACTCCCTGTCAATGGCAGTTACTCCCTGTCAATGGCAGTTACTCCCTGTCAATGGCAGTTACTCCCTGTCAATGGCAGTTACTCCCTGTCAATGGCAGTTACTCCCTGTCAATGGCAGTTACTCCCTGTCAATGGCAGTTACTCCCTGTCAATGGCAGTTACTCCCTGTCAATGGCAGTTACTCCCTGTCAATGGCAGTTACTCCCTGTCAATGGCAGTTACTCCCTGTCAATGGCAGTTACTCCCTGTCAATGGCAGTTACTCCCTGTCAATGGCAGTTACTCCCTGTCAATGGCAGTTACTCCCTGTCAATGGCAGTTACTCCCTGTCAATGGCAGTTACTCCCTGTCAATGGCAGTTACTCCCTGTCAATGGCAGTTACTCCCTGTCAATGGCAGTTACTCCCTGTCAATGGCAGTTACTCCCTGTCAATGGCAGTTACTCCCTGTCAATGGCAGTTACTCCCTGTCAATGGCAGTTACTCCCTGTCAATGGCAGTTACTCCCTGTCAATGGCAGTTACTCCCTGTCAATGGCAGTTAGGAGAAGCGGGGTCAGGGCGCTGGGAGAGGCGGGGTCAGGGCGCTGGGAGAGTGGGGGTCAGGGTGCGAGGAGAAGCGGGGTCAGGGCGCTGGGAGAGGCGGGGTCAGGGCGCGGGGAGAGTTGAGGTCAGGGCGCGGGGGAGTGGGGGCCAGGGCGGGGGTAGGGGGTCAGTGTGATGTTAGTGAACAGTACTAAGGTTGCGCTTGGCTGTTATGACCTGAGTGATGACTGGGTTTTGGGGGGTTGGTTTGACAGGTCAGCGTGAGGGTTAAAACTGCAGTGTGATGTTAGTGAACAGTACTAAGGTTGCGCTTGGCTGTTATGACCTGAGTGATGACTGGGTTTTGGGGGGTTGGTTTGACAGGTCAGCGTGAGGGTTAAAACTGCTGCACTGGTTAACTATGATGACTAATTTTATTTTGATTACAGGCAGCATTTACCCACCTACAGTCTCCCCACGGAATTGATCCTTGTGGAGGAGATACCTCGCAACAATATGGGAAAAGTGAACAAGAAAGATCTGCTCAAACATTTTTATCCCCCAACCTGCAAATAGGCTGGATTCCTGCAAGTCACAGTTTCTGCACTTTGCTATCTCATCATCACGACATAGTGAAGATCTAAAACCTTCTCAGATCCCATCTTCGTCTAATCCTCTCCAGTCATCATTGATAGGGAACAAATAACAGATTGGCATCATTAGGGGCAGAATGATTTACCGAGACATGGTGCCCTTTATTAACGGTATCAAGTGGAACACTTTCTACTGGTCACCTATTTGCTGACCAGTTGAAATTGGACTGTAGCCTAACTGCCAGGACAAAGACTTTTGTCATTAAAATAGAAATTTGAATCTCTTGTGATTATTCTGGTCTCTTCAGTGTTATGCAATGTTTTGGAGTGTTAATTATTTATATGTAAGAACCTAAGATATTGGAGCACAAATGAGGCCATTTGGCTCGAAGTGTCTACTCTGCTATTCTATCAAGCATGATAGATTGGTTTCTCAACCCCATTTTCCTGCTTTTTCCCTTGGCAGTCAAGAACTTATCTATCTCTGTTTTAAATGTACTCAATAACCTGGCCTCCACTGCTTTCTGAGGCAATGAATTTGGCAGATTCCCCACTCTCTGGCTGAAGGCATTCCTCCTTATCTCCTTTCTAAAAAGTCTTCCCTTTACTCGAAGGCTGTGCTCTGGGGTCTTCGTCTCTCCTGCCAATGGAAACATCTTCCCATCGTCCACTCTGTCCAGGCTGTTCTGTATTCTGAAAGTTTCAATCAGATCCCCCCCTCACCCTTTTACTGTTACCATTAATCTTTGTAGAGTGCTGCATGTTAATTCTCTATTTTCTTCTGTGCAGGAGCCAAGTTTCCTATGCCACATTTTGATTGAAAGCAAATTCATGACATCATTTCCGGGGAAATAGTTTGAAACCAGCAAACTTGTAGGGTTTTATTTGAGGATATGATTAGGGCCCTGGATGAGAATAATTTACGAACAAAATCTTCTTGGATGTTCTGGAAACTTGTGAAATGCCCATGTTAAGGCATGTTCAGAGATGGAGTACCATGGTCACAATGCGTAATACTGGTGTAGGAATCCTGCAGTCAGTAAATTCTAGTCCATAGATGTAGTTTGGCATGGAGATTTGTGATGTTGCACGGGGCTTGGTCCATGTACCATGGTCACCTACTGTGCACAGCACTTATCCATGATCTGGAGACTGCTGGTTGGAGTATGCGTGTAAAATTGCAACCAATGCAAATATATCCAAGAGTTAAGATAATAAAAGAATTCAATCAATTACAAAGCAATGTAAGATGTAGCCTATTTTCCTTCCAAATTTCATTTTAAAAGTTGCCCAGGAATAGGAGGCTCGATTTTAAATGGCAACTTCCACCTACAGAATAGAGATTTGCCAATAAGAGGAGTTGTGGGGGAGTTGTTGAGCTGTGGCTGCAGTCCATTCCTCATGGTCATGGCGGTCATGGCTTGAGCAACAGTTCCAGTCTTGAATTGGGGTCTGTTCTTTTCCTCTGCAACAGTGCATTGTGAATGATCTCTCAGCCCGCAGGAGTTAATTTGGGCAGTCAGTTGATTCGCAGGCCCCAGTCCTCAAGAGTTGGGATATTCTCCTGGTTATGATGGCAGTTGCAGTATCAGCAGCAATAAGGTGGCTTTGACAGAGGTGATGTACTGGGTCTGATCAGTGGTGACAGGTGCTGCTTCTCCTTGCTGTTGCATCCTCAGGGAATGGTTGGGCAGCTGCAGAGTATGGTGTCCCGTAATCACTTAGGAAATCAAGAGGTTGTGTATGGAACAGAAAATGTAATTTCTTCTAACTTTGCATGATATATTTTGATAAATGGAATGCTAAAAGGGTCAATACAATGTACATGTTTTATCATTGGTAGGGAATGATACTTTGTAGGGAAACAGAATATTATTTAAATTGGGAAACTGCAGAATGCTGTGGCACAGAGGGATCTGAGTGTCTCTGTATATGAATCACAAAAAGTGAGCATGGAGATGCAACAAAACATTAGGCAGGCCAATGAAATGTTGGCCTTTGGGAAAGGTGAAGCCTTTCTCGAGTATTCCTCCAGAGGTGAGTTAAGGGTTACAGGGGACAGGCAGGCAAGTGGACTGAAGCTCACAGTCAGATTAGCTGTGGCCCAGTCTTCTGTCTCCAGTGATACAAAGAAAGGCCTGAAAATAAAAGATAAAACTAACGTTGGGTTGGATGGAAGATTGTCCGTTTTTAATATTGGACATGCTGCTGGTGGGATCATATCTGTCCCATTTCAGATACTGTACATGGTGGGAAACACAGTGGTCCTGGGAAAGGTCCATGGAGAGCTTCAAATATGATTCCTCGTTTAAAGAATCTCCGCTTCTTCAAACTATTTAGAGCAACATAAAGTTTGCAGAAGTCAGACAGAGCTGCAAATTCATGGACTCGATTGTGTTAGACTGGAATCACCAATAAAAACTAACAGATGGAGTCAGGAAACTATGACTATCATCTGTGTGAGAGCGAAAAATAGACTGGCTGTGTGTTGTAGTTGTGGTTTGCTGGAATCGTTAAATACAAAAGAGGTAGATGGAGATTCAACTAGAACAGGGAATGCTTTATCGTGCATCCTCTCACCTCCACAGTCAGTCTTAGACACCTTATTCATCCCTCCGTCTTTATTTCTACACTCTCCTTATCATTACATATATATCCAACAGTTATGGCTATTAAGCAACCATTGGATCTAGCGTATATACAGCGTCAGGAATATTTACAAAAGAAAATGGATAAAGAAAACAACCCTTCCATAGTCTATATTTTCATCATGTGTCTTTCCGAAATGGTGATTTCTCAAAGATTATTATACAAAATGCGGAGGAAGGGGATTGTGGGAGATATAGCAGTATGGATCAGTAATTAGCTTGCTGAAAGGAAACAAAGGGTTGTAGTTGATGGAACGTGTTCATCTTGGTGCCCAGTTACTAGCGACGTATCGCAAGGGTCGGTGTTGGGTCCACTGCTGTTCATAATTTTTATAAAAGACCTGGATGAGGGCATAGAAGGGTGGGTTAGTAAGTTTGCGGTCGGTGGAGTTGTGAATAGTGACGAAGGATGTAGTATGTTGCAGAGAGACATAGATAGGATGCAGAGTTGGGCTGAGAGGTAGCAAATGGAATTTAATGTAGACAAGTGTGAGGTGATACACTTTGGCCGGAGTAATCGGAATGCAAAGTACTGGGCTAATGATAGGATTCTTGGGAGTGCAGATGAGCAGAGAGATCTCGGTGTCCATGTACACAGATCCTTGAAGGTTGCCACCCAGGTTGACAGGGTTGTTAAGAAGGCATATAGGGTTTTGACCTTTATTAATAGAGGGATTGAGTTCCGGAACCAGGAGGTTATGCTGCAGCTGTACAAAGCTCTGGTACGGCCACACTTGGAGTATTATGTACAGTTCTGGTCACCGCATTATAAGGATGTGGAAGCTTTGGAAAGGGTGCAGAGGAGATTTACTAGGAGGGAGGGTCTAACGAGGAAAGGCTGAGGGACTTGAGGCTGTTTTCATTGGAGAGAAGAAGGTTGAGAGGTGGCTTAATAGAGACATAGAACATAGAAAAATACAGCGCAGTACAGGCCCTTTGGCCCTCGATGTTGCGCCGATCCAAGCCCACCTAACCTACACTAGCCCACTATCCTCCATATGCCTATCCAATGCCCGTTTAAATGCCTATAAAGATGGAGAGTCCACCACTGCTCCTGTCAGGGCATTCCATGAACTCACGACTCGCTGAGTAAAGAATCTATCCCGAACATCTGTCCTATACCTACCACCCCTTAATTTAAAGCTATGCCCCCTCGTAATAGCTGACTCCATATGTGGAAAAAGGTTCTCGTGGTCAACCCTATCTAAACCTCTATCAAGTCACCCCTAAACCTTCTTTTCTCCAATGAAAACAGCCCCAAGTGCCTCAGCCTTTCCTCATACGATCTTCCTACCATACCAGGCAACATCCTGGTAAACCTCATCTGCACCCGTTCCAGTGCCTCCACATCCCTCCTATAGTATGGCGACCAAAACTGCACACAATACTCCAGATGAGTCTTACACAACTGCATCATGACCTCAGGACTCCGGAACTCAATTCCTCTACCAATAAAAGCCAGTACGCCATATGCCTTCTTCACCGCACTATTTACCTGGGTGGCAACTTTCAGAGATCTGTGTACATGGACACCAAGATCCCTCTGCTCATCCACACTACCAAGTATCCGACCATTAGCCCAGTACCCCATCTTCTTGTTACTCTTACCAAAGTGAATCACCTCACACTTACCTAGATTGAACTCCACTTGCCACCTTTCTGCCCAGCTCTGCAGCTTATCTATATCCCCCTGTAACCTGACACATCCTTCCTCGCTGTCAACAACTCCACCGACTTTCATATCATCCGCAAACTTGCTCACCCAACCTTCTAGCCCCTCCTCCAGGTCATTTATAAAAATGACAAACAGCAATGGTCCCAAAACAGATCCTTGCAAAACACCGCTAGTAACGGCACTCCAAGATGAACCTTTACCATCAACTACGACCCTCTGTCTTCTTCCAGCCAGCCAATTCTTAATCCAAACCTCCAACTCGCCCTCAATGCCATACCTCCATATTTTTTGCAGTAGCCTACCATGGGGAACCTTATCAAACGCCTTACTAAAATCCATATACACCACATCTACCGCTTTAAGATAAGATAATCAGAGGGTTAGATAGGGTGGACAGGGAGAGCCTTTTTCAAAGTATGGTGACGGTGAGCACGAGGGGACACAACTTTGAAGTGAGGGGAGATAGGTATAAGGAGAAAGTGAGGACTGCAGATGCTGGAGATCCACCTAGGAACCCTCCAACCACAAGGGATGAACTCAGATTTCTCCAGTTTCCTCATTTCCCCTCCCCCACCTTGTCTCAGTCCCAACCCTCGAACTCAGCACCACCTTCCTAACCTGCAATCTTCTTCCTGACCTCTCCGCCCCCACCCCCACTCCAGCCTATCACCCTCACCTTAACCTCCTTCCACCTATCACATTTCCAACGCCCCTCCCCCAAGTCCCTCCTCCCTACCTTTTATCTTAGCCTGCTTGGCACACTTTCCTCATTCCTGGAGAAGGGCTCATGCCCGAAACATCGATTCTCCTGCTCCTTGGATGCTGCCTGTCCTGCTGCACTTTTTCAGCAACACATTTTCAGCGGAGATAGGTATAAGACTGATATCAGAGGTAGTTTCTTTACTCAGAGAGTAGTAAGGGTATGGAATGCTTTGCCTGCAATGGTAGTAGATTCGCCAAGTTTAAGTGCATTTAAGTCATCATTGGACAGGCATATGGACATACATGGAATAGTGTAGGTGGGATGGGCTTCAGATTAGTATGACGGCAGCGCAACATCGAGGGCCGAAGGGCCTGTACTGCGCTGTAATGTTCTATGTTCTCCTCGTCTCTGGAACCTTTTCGAGTGTAGTCTCTCAGGCTTCCAGAAGCTCCTATCGTTCTGCAGGTAGGTCCCTGCCTGGCTGGTGTTACCCTGTGACACTACTGTTGTCTTACCCCTTGGTATGGCCAACCCTGGCTCAGAGACACACGACTCACAGTCATAGAGTTGTACAGTGTGGAAACAAAACATAGAATGTTACAGCACAGTGCAGGTCCTTCGGCCCTCGATGTTGCACCGACCTGTCAAAATAATCTGATGCCCATCCAACCTACATCGTTCCATTATTATCCTTATGTATGTCCAAGGCTCATTTAAATGTCCGTAATATTAGCAAGTCTACTACCATTGCAGGCTGGCCGTTTCACGCCTCTACCACCACTCTGAGTGAAGAAACTACCCCTAATATCTGTCCTAAATCTCTCACCCCTCAATTTAAAGTTATGTCCCCTCGTGTTAGCCTTCACCATCCAAAGAAAAAGGCTCTCTGTCCACCCTATCTAACCCTCTGATTATCTTATGCGTCTCGATTACCTCACCTCTCAACATCCTTCTCTCTGATGAAAACACGCTGAGTTCCCTCAGCCTTTCCTCGTAAGACATTCCCTCCATACCAGGCAACATCCTAGTAAATCTCCTCTGCACCCTTTCCAAAGCTTCCACATCCTATAATGCAGTGACCAGAACTGTACACAATACTCCAGGTGCGGCCGCATCAGTGTCTTGTACAGCTGAAGCATGACCTCGTGTCTCCGAAATGCAATTCCCCTACCAGTAAACACCAACACACCGTATGCCTTCTTAACAACCCTATCAACCTGGGTGGCAACTTTCAGGGATTTATGCACCTGGACACTGAGATCTCTCTGTTCACCTACACTGCCAAGAATTTTACCATTAGCCCAGTACTCTGCATTCCTGTTACTTCTTCCAAAGTGAACTACCTCACATTTTTCCGCATTAAACTCCCTTTGCCACTTCTCAGCCTAGATCTGTATCTTATATATGTCCCTCTGTAACCCACAACATCTTTCAGCACTATCCACAACTCTGCCTACCTTAGTGTCATCTGCAAATTTACTAACCCATCCTTCTATGCCCACATCCAGATCATTTATAAAAATGACAGCAGTGGCCCCAAAACAGATCCTCGCAGCACGCCACTGGTAACTGAGGTCCAGGATGAATATTTCCCATTAACCACCACCCTCTGTCTTGTTTCAGCTAGCGTATTTCTGATCCAAATTGTTAAATCACCCTCAATCCCAAAACTCCATATTTTGTGCAATAGTCAACCTGTGGAACCTTACCAAATGCCTTCCTGATGTCCACATACACCACATCCACTGCTTTACCTTCATCTACCTGTTTTGTCACCTTCTCAAAGAACTCAATAAGGTTAGTGAGGCACGACCGACCCTTCACAAAACCATGTTGACTATCCCTAATCAAATTATTCCTTTCTAGATGATTATAAATCCTATGTCTTATAACATTTTCCAACCCCTTACCCACAACTGAAGTAAGTCTCACAGGTCTATAATTACCAGGGTTGTGCTGACTCCCCTCCTTAAACAAGGGACAACATTTGCTATCCTTCAGTCTTCTGGCACTATTCCTGTCGACAGTGATGACATAAAGATCAAAGCCAATCTCCTCCCAGGCTTCCCAGAGAATCCGAGGATAAATCCCATCCGGCCCAGGGGTCCTATCTATTTTCAGATCTTCCAAAATTGCTAAAAACCTCCTCTTTCTCAATCCTATCTAATCTAGTCTGTATCTCCATATTCTCACTAGCATTGCCCTTTTCCAATCTGAATACTGACGAAAAGTATTCATTAAGCACTTCACCATGTCCTCAGATTCTACACACAACTTTCCTCTACTGTCTTTGATTGGCCCTAATCTTACTCTAGTCATTCTTTTATTCCTGATATACCTATAGAAGGCCTTAGGGTTTTCCTTGATCCTATATACCAACAACTTCTCATGTCCCCTCCTGGTTCTTCTTAGCCCTCTGTTTAGATTTTTTTTCTTCCTAACTTATAACACTCAAGCCCCCTAACTGAGCCTTCACTCCTCATCCTCACATAAGCCTTCCTCTTCCTCTTGACAAGCGCTTCAACTTCTTCAGTAAACCATGGCTCCCTCTCTCAAAAACTACCTCCCTGCTTATCAAGGACCTGCAGTAGATGTTCCTTGAATGAGCTCCACATTTCAAGTGTGTCCTCCCCTGAAGTTTCTTTCCCCATCCTCTGCATCCTAAGTCTTGCCTAATCGCATCATAATTGCCTTTCCCCCAGTAATGAGTGTGTTGCTGGAAAAGCACAGCAGGTCAGGCAGCATCTGAGGAGGAGGAGAATCAACATTTCGGGCAATTCCTTATGAAGGGTTCCAGCCTGAAACATCGATTCTCCTGCTCCTTAGATGCTGCCTGACCTGCTGTGCTTTTCCAGCAACACACTCTTGACTCTGATCTCCATCATCTGCAGACCTCACTTTCTCCTAGTTGATTTCCCGCAGTTATACCTCTTTCCCTGCGGTATATACCTATCCCTGCCCATTGCTATTGTAAACATAACTAAATTGTGGTCCCTATCGCCAAGTGCTCACCTACCTCCAAATTTAACAGCTGGCCGGGTTCATTACCCAGTACCAAATCCAATATGGCATCACCCCTTGTTGGCCTGTCTACATACTGTGTCAGGAAACCGTCCTGCACACATTGAACAAACACTGACCCATCTAAACTACATGAACTATAGTATTCCCAGTCAATACTGGGTAAGTTAAAGTCCCACATAACAATTACCCTGTCTCTCTCACTCCTATCAAGAATCATCTTTACAACCCGTTCCTCTACATCCTTGGAAAAATTCGGGGGCCTACAGGGATGGTGCAGGAGGGAGGGATTCCGGTATCTGGATAACTGGGGCTCTTTCTGGGGACGGTGGGACCTCTATAAACAGGATGGTCTACACCTGAACCTGAGGGGAACCAGTATCCTTGGGGGGAGGTTTGCTAG
>NC_057726.1:1180461-1185967 GCF_004010195.1 Chiloscyllium plagiosum | reverse complement strand
GTCGTAAGTTCATGGGATGCCCTGCCAGTAGCAGTGGTGGACTCTCCCTCTTTATGGGCATTTAAGCGGGCATTGGATAGGTATATGGAGGATAGTGGGTTAGTATAGGTTAGGTGGGCTTGGATCGGCGCAACATCGAGGGCCAAATGGCCTGTACTGCGCTGTATTCTTCTATGTTCTATAAAACTCCCAACAGGGTGCCCTCTCCTTTCCTGTTTCTAACCTCAGGTCATACTACCTCAGTGGATGAGTCCTCAAACGTTCTCTCAGCTGCTGTAATACTATCCTTGGTTAACAATGCCACAGCCCCGCCTCTTTTACCATCTTCTCTGTTCTTGCTGAAAGACCTAAATACCGGAATCTGCAACAACCATTGCTGTCCCCCCTCTAGCCATGTCTTTGAAATGGCTACAACGTCAAAATCCCAGGTACCAACCCATACTGCAAGTTTACCCACCTTATTCCGGGTGCTGCTGGCATTGAAATACACACATTTCAAAGCAACATCCTGGTTGCCGGTGCTCTGTCATGACCTTGTAAACCTAACCTACACCTCACTACCCTCAACCTCCATTACACTGGAACTACAATTCAGGTTCCCAACCCCCTGCTGCATTAGTTTAAATCCCCCCCCCAACCCCCAGGATATTGGTACCCTTCTGGTTCAGGTGAAGACTATCCTTTTTATAGAAGTCCCACCTTCCCCAGAAAGAGCTCCAATTATCCAAGAATCCAAAGCCCTCCCTCCTGCACCATCCCTGCAGCCATTTGTTCAGCTTCACTCTCTCCCTGTTCCTCACTTCACTAGCACATGGCATGGGCAACAAACCAGGGATAACAACTCTCCTTATTCTGGCTCTAAGCTTCCATCCTAGCTCCCTGAATTTCTGCCTTAGATCCCCACCTTTCTTCCTACCTACGATCCTTCAGTCCAACTCATCCATGCCAACCAAATATCCTAAATAAATTTACTCCTATTTGCCAGCAGTTGGCCCATATCCCTCCAAACCCTTCCCATTCATATGCCCATCCAGATGCCTTTTAAATGTTGCAATTGTACCAGCCTCCACCACTTCCTTTGACAGCTTATTCCATACACGTACCACCCTCTGCGTGAAACAGTTGCCCCTTAGGTCTCTTTTAAATCTTTCTCCTCTCACCTTAAACCTGTGCCCTCTAGTTTTGGACTCTCCCACCCCAGGGAAAAGACCTTGATTATTTACCGTATCCATGCCCCTCATAATTTTATAAACCTCTATAAGGTCACCCTTCAGCTTCCAACACTCCAGGGAAAATAGCCCCAGCCTGTTCAGCCTTTCCCGATATCTCAAATCCTCCAACCCTGGCAACATCCTTGTAAATTTTTTCTGAACCTTTTCAAATTTCACAACATTCTTCCGATAGCAGGGATACCAGAATAGCCTTGCTTAACCTTCTGAGTTCCACAGAAAGCAGGCCTAATTTATGTAATCTGTCCTCATAACTTTACCTCTTAAGTCCAGGTATCATTCTTGTAAACCTATATTGTATTCCCTCCAAAGCCAATAAATCCTTCCTTAGGTGTGGTACCCAGATGTGCTCACAGTGCTCCAAATGGAGCCTAAAAAGGGTTTTTCATAACTTCTTTATCCAGTTCTCTAGATATATTGGTCAGTCAGCTTTATGTCAGCTTGTTTTCCTTTGAGGTGTTCTTAAGTATTTGGATGTATTCAGAATGTACCTTAATTCTATCCTGTCATGTATCACGGAAACTTGCCTGAAGTTTGTCTCTGACTTGTAACTTTGGCAAGAGTCTGATTTCACCTCCCGCAGCAGTGAGTGTTTTAGCAGTTACACCATATTGATGGGATTCAGGGAGGGATGAGGATTATTGGGCAGGAGATTTAGGAGCAAGTAATTGATAGACATGAGGTTTCTGGATAGCTGATTGGATGTATAAGAGACCTGTTTTTTTTCTTGTTTCTCTTTGGAATATTGGCTTTAACCCCAGAGTTTATTTATATTTCATTCT
This sequence comes from Chiloscyllium plagiosum, assembly GCF_004010195.1. NCBI lineage: Eukaryota > Metazoa > Chordata > Chondrichthyes > Orectolobiformes > Hemiscylliidae > Chiloscyllium > Chiloscyllium plagiosum. Next base: position 1,183,956 of record NC_057726.1, on the reverse strand, counting down.
CGGAATGACAAAGCCAGTAACAAAACCTAACAAAGGATTGCCAGGCCTTTCTTAACTGTCAGGGAGCACCAACATTGAGTGGTGCTGCTGGATGGATTTCTGTAACTGAGCATGTGGCCAGTGAAACTGTAAAACTAAACTTCCGTTTCCTAATGAAATAACTTCACAAAAGGCAGTGTCCCGTCACCAAGTCACCCTTTATTTACTTATGCACAGTCCACTGGCTGGGGCCAGCCAGCTCAGAGTCAGTCCCTGAACTGAGGAGATTCTAAATCCCCCGTTTTTATTTTTCCTGGTTATATTTGTATTTGACAATACGTTACATGATCGATGGGCCGACTAGAGGGGAAGCCATATTGGATTGGTGCTTGACAATGTACCAGGTCAGGTGTCAGATCGCTCGGTGGGAGAGCATTTCAGAGATAGAGACCACAACTCCCTGACCTTTGCTAAAGTCATGGAGAGCGATAGGAGCAGATAGTATGCAAAAGTATTTCATTGGAGAAGGGGAAATTATAATGCTATTGGATCATAAATTGGGAACAGACATTCTCAGGACAGGAAGTGTAGAGGTTGTTTAGGGAGCACTTACTGCAAGTGCTGGATAGGTTTGTCCCTCTGAGACAAGGAGGGACGGTAGGGTGAAGGAACCTTAAATGAGAAGAGATGTGGAACATCTAGCCAAGAGGAAGAAAGAAGCTTACTTAAGGTTGAGGGTGCAAGGATCAGACAGGACTCTGCAGGGTTACAAAGTAGTCAGGAAGGAACTGAAGAAAGGACTTAGGAGAGCTAGAAGGGGACGTGAGAAAGCCTTAACAGGTAGGATTAAGGAAAACCCCAAGGCATTCTACACTTATGCAAGGAACAAGAGGATGGCCAGAGTGAGGGTAAAGCTGATCAGGGATAGTGGAGGGAACTTGTGTGTGGAGTTGGAGGAGGATGGGGTAGTCCTTAATGAATACTTTGCTTCAGTATTCACTAGTGAGAGGGACCTTGTTGTTTGTGAGGACAGCGTGAAACAGGCTGATCTGCTCGAACAGGTTGATGTTAAGAGGGAGGATGTGCTGAAAGTTTTGAAAAACATGAGGATAGCTAAGTCCCCAGGGCCAGATGGGATATACCTAAGCGAGGGAAGAAATTGATGTGACTTAGGCGATGATCTTTGCATCCGCACAGTCAACTGGAGTAATATCAGATGATTGGAGGATGGGAAATGTTATTCCCTTGTTCAGGAAAAAGGAATAAGGATAACCCTGGGAATTACAGACCAGTCAGTCTTACATCAGTGGTGGGCAAAGTATTAGAGAGGATTCTGAGAGATAGGATTTATGATTATTTGGAAAAGAATAGTATCATTACAGATAGTCAGCAGGTCATGCCTCACTAGCCTTATTGAATTTTTTGAGGATGTGACAAGATGAAGATAGAGCAGTGGATATGATGTATATGGATTTTAGCAAGGCATTTGATCAGGTGCCCTATGGTAGGTTCATTCAGAAAATAAGGAGACATTGGATACAGGGAAACCTGTATGTCTGGATACAGAATTGGCTGCCCCGTAAAAGACAAAGGGTGGTGGTAGATGGAAAGTATTCAGCTGGAGCTCAGTGACCAGTGATGTTCCACAGGGATCAGTTCTAGGACCTCTGCTCTTTGTGATTTTTATAAATGACTTGGATGAGGAAGTGGAAGGGTAGGATAGTAAGTTTGCCAATGACATAAAGGTTGGTGGAGTTGTGGATAGTGTGGAGGGCCGTTATGGGTTTCAACGGGACATTGACAGGATGCAGAGGCTGGGCTGAAAAGTGGCAGATGGAGTTCAACCTGGAAAAATGTGAAGTAATTCATTTTGGAAGGTCGAATTTGCAGAATACAGATTAAAGGCAGGATTCTTAGAAGTGTGGAGGAACAGAGGGATCTTGGGGTTGACATCCGTAGCTCCCTAAACGTTGCTACCCAAGTCGATAGGGTTGTTAAGAAGGCGTTTGGGGTGTTGGTTTTCACTCGCAGAGGGATTGAGTTTAAGAGCCGCGAGGTTATGCTGCAGGTGAATAAAGGAGGAGAAAGTGAGCACTGCAGATGCTGGAGATCAGAGTCGAGAGTGGGGTGCTGGAAAAGCACAGCAGGTCAGGCAGCATCCGAGAAGCAGCAGAATCAACGTTTTGTTCATAAGCCCTTCATCAGGAATGAGGCTTGTGGGCTGGGAGTTGAGAGATAAGTGGGAGGTGGATTTGGTTGGGGAGAAGGTAGCTGAGAATTCAATAGGGAGATGAAGTGGGAATGAGGTGGGGTGGGGGGGAGCGTGGATCTGACAAGGGAATTGCGGAGGGAATGGTTTCTCCAAAATTCTGATAGTGGTCAGGAGGGAAATATATCCCTAGTGCTGGGGTCTGTTTGTAGGTGGCAGAAGTGGTGGAGGATGATGCGATGTGTATGGAGGTTGGTAGGGTGGAAGGTAAGGGCCAGGAGGGTTCTGTCTTTGTTGTGTTGGGAGGGGTGGGATTCAAGGGCAGAGGTTCAGGAAGTGGAGGAGATGTGCTCAAGGGCATCGTTAATCATGTGGGAGGGAAAATAGTGGTCTTTGAAGAAGGAGGCCATCTGGGATTTTCTGTGGTGGCCTTGGTCTTTCTGGGAACAGATGCAGCATAGGTGGAGGAATTGGGAATAAGGAATGGCATTTTTACAGGGGGTAGGGTGGGAGAAAGTGTAGTCATAGAGTCATAGAGTGGGAGTCCAGAGGCTTGTCGTAGATGTCCATGGTTAGTCGATCGCCAGGGATGGCAATGGAGAGGTCCAGGAAGGGGAGGGAGGTGTCCGAGATGGTCCAGGTGAATTTGAGGTCGGGGTGGAAGGTGTTGGTGAAGATGATGAACTGCTTGCCCCCATGTGGGGGCACTGATACAGCGTCGATATAGCGGAGGAAGAGGTGGGGAATGGTGCAGGTGTAGCTGCAGAAGATGGACTGTTCCACGTGACTGACAAACAGGCAGGCATAGCTGGGTCCCATGGGTGCCCATGGCTACCCCTTTGGTTTGGAGGAAGTGAGAGGATTGGAAGGATAAGTTGTTGAGGGTGTGGACCAGTTCATCCAGAGGGCAGTCAGGTTTGTGAATTTTGGAAAGGAGGTAGAACCGGGTGGTGCGGGCTTTCCGGACTAGGAGGTCGGACAATATTGGTGGGAGATCCCCTGAGGTGATGAGATTGGGCATGGTCTGGGAGACGATGGTTTGGTGGGGGGAGGTGAGGTCATGGTCGAGGGGGCAGTAGGAGGAGGTGTCTGCAAGTTGCCCCTGGCTTCAGCAGTGTAGAGGTCAGTGCGCCAAACTACCACTTGTTCCCCCCCCCCCCCCCCCTTGTCTGCTGGTTTGATGGTGATGTTGGGGTGTTGGGTTGGAGCGGAGAGAATAGAGAGCTGCACATTGCAAGGGTGGGAGGTTGGAGTGGGTGAGGGGGGTGGGCAGACTGAGGTGGTCTATGTCACAGCAGCAGTTAGAA
>NC_057726.1:1173165-1179961 GCF_004010195.1 Chiloscyllium plagiosum | reverse complement strand
CTCCCAAGCACTGAGGATGTCACCTAGACAGGGAATGAAATGTCTGCAACACAGCTCGGCGAACAGAACCACAACACCTCCTTACCCTCAGGCAGACCGATGATCCGAATGTTTTTTCTCCTGTCCCTGTTTTCAAGATCATTCACTTGTTCACGCAAATTACGAACCTGCGTCTTCAGGGCTTGGGTCTCATCCTTGAATGAACTGACATCAGCTTCCACTGCTGTGACCCTGTGCTCTACCTCATCTGTCCTCTTGTCCAGGTCTCCCAGCTGCTGCTCATGCTTCTGCAGCATGAGAGAGACTGGAGCCAGCTTCTCTTCAATCTGTTTCCTCAGCATCTTGCAAGATTTCGAGAACTGGCTCACCAGGTCCTGGAGAGCAATTGGCTCTGAGGCTGCTGCAGGCTGATCTGCAGGCCTGGTCTCAGATGCTCCTCCTCCCTTTTTCGTCATTTCTTGACAGCTGAAAATATAGGTAATTCAATTTTTAAATGTTTCTTGGGGCTCCACAATCTTTCCAATACCCCAAGAAATCCCGATGACCTGGGTTGGCTGGGTTAAAGGACTGTCCTGCTCCTGCTGCGATGCAAAGCTCTGCAGTGTGATCTTCTCAGATTGCCGCCATCTTAGATCCCCTTGTTAGTTGTTTTAAGCGGATGTAACATGGATACTCCAGGAGGGATGGAGATGGCCCAACCACTTAGTTTTAAACAAAACAGAATTTATTTGCAAGATTACTAAAACACAAACAAAAAGGAACAGAATACAGAATTACTTAACCTAATCCAAAAACCCAACAGATTCTCCCAACTTAATGATGCTTTTCCAACTACTTGCAACAATCCCCATATACACCCATTCACACGAAAGGTAAAATCAAACACTGGGTCTTACAGGAGAGATGTTGGGGAGATTCAGCAGGGAACACCTTCTTCCATGGAGCTGTTTCTTTGACCAGCAGCCTCAAAACTGACTGACTGACTGCTCTGACAAGCCAGACTGCTAAAACCAAACAAACCAACCCAGAGAGAAGCTGAGCTGGGAGAACTGGGCACTCCCCTTTCATTGTTCAAGTGTTTTTTTAAACTTAAAAGCTTCTTCAAGTAGATTAAGCCAGACACTTTGGAATCTGTGTCGTAAAACACTTTTGAAAAAAAAACCAAGGACAACAAGACCTTGTTAAAGGAGCAGCATCATCACACCATCCCCCTTTAAAAAAAATGAACCATCAATATCCAAAGATGGCTTCATTTTAAAACCTCTTAATCTTAAATTGTTAGTACATTACAACACCCATATACATCGCATCGATAATAATCATGCAAACCTGACTACTACATTCTGTTTCAGTCTGTTTTACTCCAGTCACCGAACCAGTGGTGCAATGGACAACACATCTGACTACAGATCAGAAGACTCCAGGTTCAACTCCTGGCTGGCTCGAAGTTTTTTGGGGCGGCACAGTGGTTAGCACTGCTGCCTCACAGCACCCGAGACCCGGGTTCAATTCCCGCCTCAGGCGACTGACTGTGTGGAGTTTGCATATTCTCCCCATGACTGCGTGGGTTTCCTCCGGGTGCTCCGGTTTCCTCTCACAGTCCAAAGATGCGCAGGTCAGGTGAATTGGCCATGTTAAATTGCCCCTAGTGTTAGGTAAGGGGTAAATGTAGGGGAATGGGTTTGGGTGGGTTGCACTTCGGAGGGTCGGTGTGGACTTGTTGGGCCGAAGGGCCTGTTTCCACACTGTAAGTAATCTAATCTTCACTTCTGTTTCTCATTCAAGTCTCCACAATTCGTTGGCAATCATGGTTTCTTGTCCTGCAAATGCACAATCTTCAAACTGAATGGCTGTAACAGCAAGCTCCATCTAAATGGTCTGGAATTTTTGTCCTTATGTTTCTCCACAAACTTCAATGGACTATGATCAGTGTATACGATTGTCTCAGATATATTACTGGTAACATAAACATTGAAATGTTGTAATGGCAACCCCAAGCTCCAAGTCTTCTTCTCAACTGCTGAATATTTCTGATGATGAATGTTGAATTTCCTGGAGAAATACTCGATAGGCCTTTCTATCTTCTTGTCGTCTTTCTGTAAGAGCACAGAACCAACACCCACATCACTTGTGTCGATAGCCACCTTGAATGATTTTGCGTAATTAGGTCATAGAGTCATAGAGTCATGGAGATGTACAGCACGGAAACAGACCATTCGGTCCAACCTGTCCATGCCGACAAGATATCCCAACCCAATCTAGTCCCACCACTGAGGCAATGGTTAACACAGCTTTCAGATTGTTAAATACCTTCTGGCAGTCCACTGTCCACTGAAATCTCTTGCCTTTCTTTAGCAATTCAGTGAGTGGAGCAGCCACACTGCTAAAATTTGGAACTAATTTTCGATAAAATGCACTCAACCCCAGGAACCGTAGTGCTGCTCTTTTTGTCGATGGTAAGGGTACCTTCCCAATTCCCTTTGATGTTGTATCCCATGGGGCCATTTGTCCATGTCCAATAACATGGTCCAGGAAGGTGACTTGGGCTTTGGCAAATTCACTTTTAGCCAGGTTTATCACCAAGCCAGCGTCCCGAAGTCGATCGAACAATTCTGATAAAGTTGCAAATGTTCCTTCCATGTGTGACTAAAAATCACCAGGTCATCAATGGATACAACACAACTGGGCAATCCAGAAATGACCTTATTGGTTAATGTCTGAAATGTGGCTGGCACATTTTTCATATCCAACGGCATGACTTTAAACTGATACAGTCCATTTGAAAGCCAAACTTGTCTTCATTCTTTTGGACAGAGGTACACCTGCCAGTAGCCTCTGAGTAAGTCTAACTTATAATAGTAAGTTGCTTGTCCCACATTTTCAACACAGTCTTCCAAATGTCGATTTGGATATGCATCAATCTTTGTAACTGCATTGACTTTGCAATAGTCCACACATAACCATTGGTACCATCTGGTTTTGGCAACATTACTATGGATGAGCTCGAGTCACTGTAACTCACTTCAATGATGCTGTCTTGGAGCATGTGTTCAATCTCCTTCTGTATGTGTGCCAACCTTAGAGGGTTTTCCTTTAAGAGGGTGTTGCTTAAATGGAACAGCATCCCCGATATCTACATCATGCATAATTAGAATCATATATCCCAGCTCATTCCCACATATCTCCCCATATGATAATAATAACTCTTTCAGGTTATTTTGATTTTCCTCTGGAAGGTAATTCAATAATTTATCCCAATTTTTGACAACTTCTTAATTGTCCAATTTAATTTGAGGAATGTCCAATTCAGAATCCTCTGAACTAGGTTCTTCACTCTGCCTTTTAACCAATAACAAGTCTCTTTTAGTTTTCCTTCCCTGTCAAAATACCTTTTGAGCATATTCACATGACACACTCTGTGAGGTTTCTTTCTGTCTGGAGTCCTTATCAAATAGTTCACCTCACTCAATTTCCTTTCGACTTGATAAGGTCCACTAAACCTTGCTTTTAAAGGTTCACCTATCGCTGGAAGTTACACCAATACCTTAGCTCCAATAGCAAAATTGCAAGTTTTTGATTTCTTGTCTGCTTCCAGGTTCATTGTGTGCTGTGATACTTTTTAAATGCTGTCTAGCTAACTCCCCTACTCTATTTAATTGATCTTTAAAATTTGACAAGTAGTCCAAATATGTGGTCTCTAAATTATGACTTACCAATTTCATCTTAATCAATTTTAGTGGTCCTCTCACTTAATGCCCAAAAACTAATTCAAAGGGACTGAATTTGATGGATTCATTTGGTGTATCTCTGAATTGCAAAAAGTACAAACAGAATCCCCTTATCCCAATTATCAGGACTATAAGTCCTCAACATGGTCTTTATGTCTGATGCCACCTTTCCAGCAGTCCCTGCAGCTATGGATGGTACGCAGTAGATTTGAATTGTTTTACTCCTTAGCTGTCCATAACTTCCTTGAATAATTTGAATGTGAAGTTTGATCCTTGATCTGATTGTATTTCTGTGGGTAGTCCATATGTAGTGAAAATTTTGAGTAACTCCTCTACAATTCTTTTAGCTGTGATATGTATGAAATGTCTGGCAAAATTCAACTACATCCTTGTGCAGTCAAGGCCAACAAAAAAATGCTTTTGTATTTTAGCTTGTTTTTCTCACCCCTAAAAGAGCCCCTATTGGTAGTTCATGCACCACTCACAAAACCTTTGTTCTATAACCCACTGGCAATACGATTTGATGAACTTCGGCCTATTTCTTATCTGCCTAAATATATGATAGTCTCCATTTCCTCATTAAGACATCAGTTTTAAGATAGTAGCATTCAAGGATATAGTCAGATTCTTTTTCCGTATATGCCTTTTGATACACTGTTATGGACTAGGTCAGACCACTCAAAACATTCTTAAGCTGACAGCCCATACCATAACTTTGCAATTTGCTTTGGTAAGTGTACAGTGAAAATTACCCTAGCGAGGCTGACTACTAGATTTTAAAACAGACAAAAATTTATTCACAAAATTACACAATGAAACACAAAGAACAGAATAAAGAACCCCTACAGAACTCAGTCTCTCCAAACTCGAATTAATTACGCTGTTCCAAATATACCCAACAGTCCCAATAAGCAAACTCCTTTTAAAAACCAGTATAAATGGAACAGATGTTTACAGGTTGAAGTTGAAGGGCAAAAAAAGAGAGAGTTTCCACACAGCTCACTGTTGAACTCCTCACCAATTCAAGACTGAACTAAACTGCTCAGCTAAAGAGCTGATCACTCCCCTTTCCTTATACAGGTCACTTCTAAAACATGACCACTTTGGCCTGAAGTCTCATCTGTTTACATATAAAGGCCTTTCAAAATCTTTTTCATCTCTGTACCAAACCAGACTGATCGGAGCCCGGCCGGGTTTATTGTCCCTCTGATAAAAATAAAGGACAGAGTCTCCTTGAGCCAATGAACAACATTTAGGAAACAAAGGGACTAGCTTTGTGACAACAATTGTTTTAAAATTTCACCTTTCTGCTGTAACTCAGTTAATTTATCTCAGTTAAAGATGTCTGCTTTGTCATCTATCTGCTCCTTGTTTTGTCTCAACCAAACAGGGTCTCTGCTAATAACACTTCAACTTTCTTTTCTTTACTCTTTGATCTCTCCTGTTTCAACTGTTGCCTTTGTGACCTCACTACCACACAGTTGGGAAAAGTCCCAGGATGTGTGTCCTGCAATAGTTCAGTTGTCTGAGTTTCCACTGGCTTTTCAACCACAGTAGGCAGCACTCTTACCTGTGAGCCAGCTACATTGGTAGCAAGGACAAATTGTATTCCTGGAGCTGAGAGTTTGTCCAGTACTCCTACAACGACCTTTCCACTCTCCGCTCTAACCTGACTCTACATAATTGAGCACTTCTTGCCTCACCATGAATTCCTGTTACTAGTACCTCATCTGGCAATAGTCCTTCAGAGGTGCCTATCTCCTCATCTTTCAACATCAAAGATTGAGAGGATCCTGTAGTTCATAATATTTTAACCTCTTCACCTGCTGCTCCTGGCCTGTGCGAATAAACTTTACCATCGCAGGGATATGGTTTAAGAAGATCTGGCACTTCCTCCTTAGCCGACCTCTGACCAGCTTGTACATCCTGGTGCAACTTTCTCCACTGTGCTTTCCATTACCACTCCAACAAAACGCACTGGCTTATCCTGGTTTCCTATTTATGGCTTCCCAGTGCTTTTCCTAACCCACCAATACGGTGATTTCATGTGGCCTGCTTTATTGCAGTGAAAACACCAAAGCTTTTTAACTTCTCTTTCCCCTTTCATTGTTTCCTTTTAGCCCTGTGGTAAGATATCCTTACGAATCTCACCAAGATCTACATTCCCCTTTCCACGTGAGGATTTCTCTTTTTCCCACTTTCTATCCCTTATAGATTGAAATTGATATTGGAAGCCAAACTTTGATTTATGAACCAGCTCATACTCATCAGCCATTTCAGCTGCTGATCTTGCCTGTGTAACTCTCTGCTCTTCCACATGAGTTCTCACTACTTCAGGAAATGAATTTTTGAACTCCTCCAAAATAATTGTCTCTCTAAAAGCATCATAGGTTTCCTCTATTTTTAATGCCCTTATCCATCGTTCAAAGTTACTTTGTTTTATCCTTTAAAGCTCAGCGTAGGGGAGATCATGTACCCCCCGCCTTAGATTCCTGAAACATTGTCTCTCAGCTTCTGGCACAGGCTCATATACACTGAAGGTGGTTTTCTTCAGCTCCTCATACTCCCCAGATACCTCCCTCTGATAGTGATGTAAATATCTCACTAGCTCTACCTACATAGAACATAGAACATAGAACATAGAAGAATACAGCGCAGTACAGGCCCTTTGGCCCTCGATGTTGCGCCGATCCAAGCCCATCTAACCTATACTAACCCACTATCCTCCATATACCTATCCATGCCCGCTTAAATGCCCATAAAGAGGGAGAGTCCACCACTGCTACTGGCAGGGCATTCCATGAACTTACGACTCGCTGAGTGAAGAACCTACCCCTAACTTCAGTCCAATATCTACCCCCCTTAATTTAAAGCTATAAACTGTAAGGAAGCTGCACGTGTTTTCTGATATTTCTCACATTGACATAATTTGACAAGCTATTACAGTTCACTCTTATAACCCTTGTGAATATACTCTTCTGAAACCCATCGATTCCTGCCTTAAGCTGCTCAATGATTGACATTCCACACCATACACTCACAGGAGCATAGAATCTGTGCCAACAGAA
>NC_057726.1:1165086-1170403 GCF_004010195.1 Chiloscyllium plagiosum | reverse complement strand
CTCTCCGCCCCCACCCCCACTCCGGCCTATCACCCTCACCTTAACCTCCTTCCACCTATCGCATTTCCAATGCCCCTCCCCCAAGTCTCTCCTCCCTACTTTTTATCTTAGCCTGCTGGATACACTTTCCTCATTCCTGAAGAAGGCCTTATGCCCGAAACGTCGATTCTCCTGTTCCTTGGATGCTGCTTGACCTGCTGCGCTTTTCCAGCAACACATTTTCAGCTCTAACCAATGTCTTATACAACCGCAACATGACCTCCCAAATGTACGCAATACTCCAAGTGTGGCAGCACCAGGGTTTTGTACAGCTGTAGCATGACCTCGTGGCTCCAAAACTCAATTCCTCTACCAATAAAATCTAACACACCGTATTTCTTCTTAACAGCCCCTATCATTCTGGGTGGCAACTTTCAGGGATCAATGTACATGGACACCAAGATCTCTCTGCTCATCTACACTACCAAGAATCTTACCATTAGCCCAGTCCTTCCAAAGTGAATCACCTCACACTTTTCTGCATTAAACATCATTTGCCACCTCTCAGCCCAGCTCTGCAGCTTATCTATGTCCTTTTGTAATCTGCAACATCCTTCAGCACTATCCACAACTCCACCAACCTTAGTGTCATCCACAAATTTACTAACCCATCCTTCAACGTTCTCATCTAGGTCATTTACAAAAATGACAAACAGCAAGGCCCCAAAACAAATCCTTGTGGTACTTCACTAGTAACTGAACTCCAATGAACAATACGCATCAACACCACCCTCTGTCTTCTTTCAGCTAGCCAATATCTGATCCAAACTGCTAAATCACCCTCAATCCCATGTCTCCATATCCTGTGCAATAGCCTACCATGGGGAACCTTATCAAACACCTTACTGGAATCCATATACACTACATCAATGGCTTTACCCTCATCCATCTGTTTGGTCACCATCTCAAAGAACTCAATAATGTTTGTGAGTGTGATAGGTTAATAGCCTGTGAGAGGATGCGTGCTTGGGTGTGAGTGCGGGACGTGCATAAGGGAGAGCTTGTGTATGAGAGAGGGTCTGCAGGAGTGTGTAAGTATGTAGGAATGTGTGTGTGAGTATATAGGAGTGTGTGGGTGTGTGTATGTGTCTGTGTGCACGCGCACATGTGTTTGTGTGCGTGTGAGTGTTTGTGTGTGAGTGAGTGAGTATATAGTGCAGTGGTGCCACCTGTAGTGTGACTTGAACTCAAGGGCCCGGTTGAGGCCATCCCAATAGGTACTGAACGTGGCTCTCAGCCTCTGCTCAGCCACCTTACGTTGTTGCTTGTCCTGAAGTCCGCCTTAGAGGACGGTCACCCGAGGGTCCAAGGCTGAAAGTCCTGGACCGTTGAAGTGTTCCCTGACTGGTGGGCGGCACGGTGGCACAGTGGTTAGCACAGCTGCCTCACAGCGCCAGAGACCCGGGTTCAATTCCCGACTCAGGCGACTGACTGTGTGGAGTTTGCACGTTCTCCCCGTATCTGCGTGGGTTTCCTCCGGGTGCTCCGGTTTCCTCCCACAGTCCAAAGATGTGCAGGTTAGGTGAATTGGCCATGCTAAATTGCCCTTAGTGTTAGGTAATAAGGGGTAAATGTAGGGGTATGGGTGGGTTGCGCTTCGGCGGGTCGGTGTGGACTTGTTGGGCCGAAGGGCCTGTTTCCACACTGTAAGTAATCTAATCTAATCTAATCTAATCTAATTCCTGTCTGGTAATCGTTGCGCAGTGTCCATTCATCCATTTCCATAGCCTCTGACACGTCTTGAAGTGGTTGCCATGATAGTGTTGTGGTCGATGTTGTCCTGAAGGCTGGACACTTTGCTGAGAACAATGGTCTGTTTAAGGTTTGGTGGTTGTTTAAAGGCAAGAAGTGGAGATGTGGGGAAGGAGTTGGCAATGTGTTACAGGCTGCAAAGAACATGGTGCAGTCTTTCAGCTCCCAGGAAGTACTGGACAATGAAAGGTACCCTATTGGTTGCAGCCCATATCTGTCTCCTGAGGAGGTAATTGCGGTTTCTTGCTGTGGCTCATCGGAACTGGCAGTCGATGCGTTGAGCATCATATACTGTTCTTAAGAGGGCATTCTTGACTATTTTCAGGTGTCCGTCACGTTCCTCCTCATCCAAACAGATCCTGTATGCATAGGGCTTGTCCATAGGGGATATCTATTTTAATATGTTTTGGGTGGAAGCTGGAGAAGTGTAACATTGTGAGGTTATCTGTGGGTTTGCGGTAGAGTGAGGTGCTGAGGTGTCCGTCCTTGATGGAGACGCATGTGTCCAAGAATGAGACAGATACTGAAGAGTAGTCCATGGTAAGTCTGATGGTGGGATGAATCTCGTTGATATCACTGTATAATTATTTCAGTGACTCCTCACCATGGGTCCAGAGAAAACAAAATGTCATCAATATACCTGGTGTATAGTGTTGGTTGGAGGACCCGTGCAGAAAAGAAATCTTGTTCAATCCTGTGCATAAAAATGTTGGCATATTGGGATGCAGATTTGGTCCCTATTGCTGTTCTGTGTGTCTGGATGAAGAACAGGTTAGAACATAGAACATAGAACATAGAACATAGAACAATACAGCACAGAACAGGCCCTTCGGCCCACGATGTTGTGCCGAACTTCTAACCTAGATTAAGTACCCATCCATGTACCTATCCAAATGCCGCTTAAAGGTCACTAATGATTCCGACTCTACCACACCCACGGGCAGCGCATTCCATGCCCCCACCACTCTCTGGGTAAAGAACCCACCCCTGACATCTCCCCTATACCTTCCACCCTTCACCTTAAATTTATGTCCCCTTGTAACACTCTGTTGAACAAAAGAGGCTTTTTTAGCTTATCATATTTGCCCGGCAAAATCTACTCTAAATTTTCAACAGTCCCACTTTCCAGCACTTGACCCATAGTGTTGAATGTTACGACAGTTCAAGTACTCATCCAAGTACTTTTTTGAAGTTTGGCCCTTTCAATTACAGGCTCCTACCATTCTCGAGGTAAGATTGTTTTTCCTCACATGCCCTTTGAATCCCATGCCTTTTAGCTTAAAATTATGCCACCTTGTTAGTGGCTCTTTGACTGAGGGGAGCAACTGGTTTCTATTCACTGTCCATGCCCCTTATAGTTTCACTCACCCCGATCTTTGCTCTAAAGAAAGCAGCCCGAGCTTATCCAGTTTCCCTCTTCACAGCTATATTGCTTCCAAAATGGGCAACCTCACACTTGGCAGGGTTGAACTCCATCTGCCACTCCTCAGCCCAGCTCTGCATCATATCTAAGTCCCTCTGCAGCCGACAACAGCCCTCCTCACTGTCCACAACTCCACCTATCTTCGTATCATCTGCAAATTTACTGACCCACCCTTTGACTCCCTCATCCAAGTCATTAATAAAAATTACGAACAGCAGAGGACCCAGGACTGATCCCTGCGGAACTCCACTTGTAACTGGGCTCCAGGCTGAATATTTACCATCTACCACCACTCTCTGACTTCGACCGGTTAGCCAGTTTTCTATCCAATTGGCCAAATTTCCCTCTATCCCATGCCTCCTGACTTTCCGCATAAGGTTGTCAAAGTTGAAAACGTTGTGGTCTAGGCTGAAGCAGATGAGTTGTAGGACGGTGCTCAGAGATTGGCAGTTGTTGGCATTGAGTACTGAGGCTGTTTCCCTGATGCCATCATTGTGGGGGATGCTGGTGTAGAGTGCGGAAACATCCATTGTGACGAGGAATATTCCCGGTTTGACTGGTCTGTGGGTGCTGAGTTTCTGTAAGAAATCCGTAGTGTCGCAACAGAAGCTGGGAGTCCCCCGTACAATGAGTTTCAAGATGCCTTTGACATAGCCAGTGAGGTTCTCACACAGGGTCCCATTGCCAGATACACTGCAAGACGTGTCAGAGTATCGACACAGATAACACCATTACATGTGGGGACACCATACACCATGTACACCACAAGTATTCATGCAACTTGGTCAACGTTGTCTATCTGACATACTGTGGTAGGGATGTCCTGATGCATGGTACATTGGCGAAATCAGGAAGAGGCTACGGCAATGGATAAATGGACACTGCGCAACGATTACCAGACAGGAGTGTTCCCTCCCAGTCGGAGAACACTTCAGCAGTCCTGGACATTCGGCCTTGGACTTTCAGGTGACCATCCTCTAAGGCAGACCTTCGGGACAAGCAACAACACAAGGTGGCCAAGCAGAGGCTGATAACTAGTGGGCGGCACGATGGCACAGTGGTTAGCACTGCTGCCTCACAGCGCCAGAGACCCAGGTTCAATTCCAGCCTCAGGCGACTGACTGTGTGGAGTTTGAACATTCTCCCCGTGTCTGCGTGGGTTTCCTCCGGGTGCTCCGGTTTCTTCCCACAGTCCAAAAATGTGCAGGTGAATTGGCCACACTAAATTGCCCCGTCGTGTTAGGTGAATAGGTAAATGTAGGGGAATGGGTCTGGGTGGATTGCCCTTCGGAGGGTCGGTGTGGACTTGTTGGGCCGAAAGGCCTGTTTCCACACTGTAAGTAATCTAATCTACATAATCTAATCTAAACTAAGTTCAGTACCCATTGGGATGCCTCAACCTGGACCTTGGGTTCATGTCACACTACAGGTGACTCCACTGCACTCTTCATTCTCTCACACACACACACATTCCTACATACTCTCACACTGACACACACACACTCTCCTACACACTCATACACAAGCTCTTTCTCATGCACACATACATGCACCTCCTGCACTCACACCCACACACATATCCTCTCACACTCACACACATACTTGACCAAGCTTACACACATATACATATGCTCTTTCACATTCACACACACTCACATACTCACACCCACTCTATCTCTCTTGCCTGCCCACACAAATAAATTTATGGGGTGGATCTGTAGTTGATGAATTACATTTTATTTTCCTCAAAAACTGCATAAATCCATGTAGGATTGTGGAAGTCCCACTTTAGAAATAAAACTGACTCAACATTGGGACAGACTTTAAGTTCACACCTTTAATACATTGTCTGAGCTATGATAACAGGCAAAATCGACGTTTCGGGCAAAAGCCCTTCATCAGGAATAAAGGCAGAGAGCCTGAAGCGTGGAGAGATAAGCTAGAGGAGGGTGGGAGTGGGGAGAGAGTGGCATAGAGTACAATAGGTCAGTGGGGAAGGAGATGAAGGTGATAGGTCAGGGAGGAGAGGGTGGAGTGGATAGGTGGAAAAGGAGCTAGGCAGGTCGGACAAGTCCGGACAGGTCAAGGGGACAGTGCGGAGCT
>NC_057726.1:1139484-1163274 GCF_004010195.1 Chiloscyllium plagiosum | reverse complement strand
GATGTGTTGCTGGAAAAGCCCAGCAGGTCAGGCAGCATCAAAGGAGCAGGAGAATCGACGTTTCGGGCATAAGCCCTTCTTCATGAATGAGGAGGGTTTGCCAAGCAGGCTAAGATCAAAGGTAGGGAGGAGGGACTTGCGGGAGGGGCGTTGGGAATGCGATAGATGGAAGGAGGTTAAGGTGAGGGTGATAGGCCGGAGAGGGGATATCGCCGACATTGCTATTTCCCTCCCTTCCCCATTATCTAATGGCTGTAAGACAGGGTTCTTTCTGGTGGGACAGCTGCCAAACAATATTTCTTCCTGCGGGGTGGGGGTTTTGCCTGGTCAAAACCCCACTTCCCTACCCCCACAACCACCCACCTCCTTACTCCTACACTTCCTATCCACCACCACAGAAGTCAGTCTTGAATGCAGCATATTCCTGACTGTGTGTTATTGGATTTATTCCAATCCACCAAACATATTCCGGATTATATCATGTCATACTGTGTGACACATCCTACCCCAGGTATTCTCTCACGTGTCACACCTTTCACTCAGTGTAATCATAGAGTCACTCAGACAAACAGCATAGAAACAGGCCCTTCAGCCCACCATGTCTGTGCTGACCAACAGACACCAAACTAAACTAATCCCATTTACTTGCACTTGGTCCAGAGCCTATTATACTCTGGCAATTTGGTCTTAGAAATGCCAGCCATGGGGAAGAGATTCTCACAATCTACACTGTCCGTGCCTCTCATAATTTTGTACATGTCAGTCAGAACCCCCTCAGCCTTCTCTGCTCCAGGGAAAACAAATCCAGCCTATCCAGTCTCTCCTCATAACTGAGACTTTCCATTCCAGGCAACTTCCTGGTGAATGTCCTCTGCCTCTCCTCCAGTTCAATCACATTCTTCCTATAGTATGGTGACCAGAACTGTGCTCTGTAGCCTAACCAATGTCTTATAAAATTGTAACAAGACGTCCTTGCTCCTATATTCCACTCCCCAGCTAAACAAGGCCTTCATCCCATTTTCTGGATCACTCTGCCTTTATTCCTGATGAAGGGCTTTTGCCCGAAACGTCGATTTTGCCTGTCCTCGGATGCTGCCTGAATTGCTGTGCTCTTCCAGCACCACTGATCCAGAATCTGGTTTCCAGCATCTGCAGTCATTGTTTTTACCTCTGAGCTATGATAACACCTATTGTTAGATAAACTGAAGCTACCTTGAGAAACCTAGTACTTCCAAATAAACCTGTTGGACTATAACCTGCTGTTATGTGATTTTAACTTTGTCCACACCAGTCCAACACTGGCACTTCCACATCATTTAGCACGATGATAGTGCCACACAATCTGATGGAGGGTATTCAAAATGAACTTCAACTCCAGGTGGTCAGATATACATGCAGCAGGCAGATTGATATGAATGAGGGCAAGTATGTTTTTCCCACTTGTTGGTTCCCTCATCACCTGCAGCACACCCAGTTTAGCAGCTATATCTTTTAGGACCCAACCAACCCCTATCAGTAGTGCTGCTGCCAAGCTATTCTTGGTGGTAGCGTTGAAATCCCCCACCCAGAGTACAATCTGTGCCCTTTCCACTGCAATGTGCTTCCTGCAATATGGAGGCGTACTGATTCATCAGCTGAGGGAGGACAGAACCTGGTGATTGTAGTGATTGTAGTGGCAATGCGCTCCACAGACTCACCACCCTCCAACTGAAGAAATGCTTCCTCATCTCAGTTCTAAAGGATTGTCCCTCCACCCTGAGGTTGTGCCAGTCTCTCCTACTAGTGGAAACATCTTCTCCATGTCCACTCTAACCAGGCCTATAGTATTCTGTAAATTTCAATCCAATCATGCCTCATCCTTCTAAACTCCATCGTGTAGAGATCCAGAGTCCACAACCCTTCCTGATATGACAAACTCTTCATCTCTGGGATCATTCTTGTAAACATCCTCTGGACGCTCTCTACTGCCAGCACATCATTCATGAGATACATTGTCCAAATCTGCTCACAATATTTTGAATGCTGTCTACAGTCTCAGCAGTAAATCTGATATGATAGTTCTCTTGAAATCAATGCTTACATTACATTTGCCATCCTAACTGCCAACTCAACCTGTTAACCTTAAGAGAATTCTAAACTAGGATTCCCAAGTTCCTTTGTGCTTCAGATTCCCAAAGCCTTTTCCCATTTAGGAAATAGTCTGTGCTTCTATTCTTCCTAACAAAATATATAACCTTACACTTTCCCACATTGTAGTCCATCTGCTACTTCTCTGCCCACTCTCCTAGCCTTTCCAAGTCCCTCTGCAGTCTCCCCAGTTCCTCCACACTATCTGTCCCTTCACCTGTCTTTGTGTCATCTGCAAACATAGCAACAATGCCCTCAGTCGCTCCTGCAGCTCATTAATGAGTAACTAAATATTTGTGCTCCCAACATTGACCCCTGTGGAACTCCACTGGTCAGCAACAGCCAACCTGAAAAAGACCCTTTAACCCCACTCTCTGCCTCCTGCCAGTCAACCAATCCTCTATCCATATCAGTACCATGCCCCTAACACGATGGGCTCTTATCTCATTTAGCAGCCTCCCGTGCGACACCTTGTCAAAGGCCTTCTGGAAATCCAAATAGATCACATCCACTGACTCTCCTTTGTCTAAGTTGCTTGTTACCTCCGCAAAGAATTCCAACAGATTTGTCAAGCGTGACTACCCTTGATAAAGCCACGCTTATTCCCGAAACATCAATTCTCCTCCTCCTCGGATGCTGCCTGACTGGCTGACTGACCTGCTGTGCTTTTCCAACACCACACTTTTCGACTCTGACTCTCCAGCATCTGCAGTCCTCAGTTTCTCCTTGACAAAGCCATGCTGACCCAGCCCTATTTCCCATTCACATACTCCACAATCTCATCCTTAATAACGGACCCTAAAATCTTACCAGCAACTGAGATCAAGCTAAAACGTCTGTAATTTTCTGTCTTCTGTCTTCTGCCTCCTTCTCTTCTTAAACAGAGATATTACATTAGCCATTTTCCAGTCATCTCGGATCCTCTCTAACTCCAGTGACTTCATGTTATCTGTAGTCAATGTTGAGGATACTCAGGCACCTGTATACCACTGTGCTGCCAGCTCTGCTGGGTCTGTCTTTTTGGTGGGACAGGACATAACCAGGGGATGGTGACAGTGCTGTCTGGGATATTGTCTGTAAGATAGGATTCTATGAGTATGACTTTGTCAGACTGTGACAGAGCTCTCCCAATTTTGGCACTAGCCCCCAGATACTAGTAAGAAAGACTTTGCAGGACTGAAAGTTTTGAGTTTCCTGTTGACTTTGCTGCTGCCTAAGTCATCACCAGTGGTCTGTCTGGTTTCATTTCTTTATTTACACTCTTTAGCAGTTTGATACTACCGAGTGACTTGCTTTTAACTAGCGAGCTTTTATTGAATTCATCATTTACCATAGTGAGTCTCAAACTCATATTCCTAAAACATTAGGCTGGGAATCTGGATTACTAACCCAGTGACATTATAATACGCCAACACCTCCCCATTCCTTTCACCATTCCTTCAATATCTACATAGAACATAGAACGGTACACGACAGTACAGGCCCTTCAGCCCACAATGCCAAGCATTTATCTTAATCTAAAATCAACCAAACCTACACACCCCTCTATTTGCTGCAATCCATGTGCTTGTCCAACAGTCACTTAAATGTCCCTAATGTCTCTGACTCTACTACCACCGCTGGCAGTGCATTCCACACACCCACCACCCTCTGTGTAAAGAACCTACCTCTGACATCTCCCTTGTACCTTCCTCCAATCATCTTAAAGTTATGACCTCTCGTGACAGCCATTTCTGCCCTGGGGAAAAGTCTCTGGCTATCCACTCTGTCTATGCTTCTCATTACCTTGTACACCTCTATCAAGTCACCTCTCTTCCTTCTCTCCAGTGTGAAAAGCCCGAACTCACTCAACCTCTCTTCACAAGACATACCCTCCAATCCAGGCAGCATGCTGGTAGACCTCCTCTGCACATCTTCCTATAATGACGCGCCCAGAACTGGACACAATAGTCCAAGTGTGGTCTAACCAGGGTTTTATAGAGCTGCAGCAAAAACTCATGGCTCTTACACTCAATCCCCCTGTTAGTGAAAGCCAAAACACCACATGCCTTCTTAACAACCCTATCAACTTGGGTGGCAACCTTGAGGGATCCATATACATGGACCCCAAGTTCCCACTGTTCCTCCACACTGCCAAGAATCCTGTCTTTAATCCTATTCCTGTAGTAACCTTGGATGTATCTGGTCCAGCCCTGGGGACTTATCCATCATGATTTTCCCAGAATATCCAGCACATCCACTTTCTTAATATCCATCTGTTCAAGCTTATTAACCTAGGCCATGCTGTTCTCACTATCAACAAGTTCCCTCTCTCTAGTGAATACTGAAGCAAAAAACTCATTTAGGGCCTCCCCTACCTCATCAGAGTCCAGACACAAGTTCCGTCCACTATCCCTGATCAGCCCTACCCTCTGTCTGATGTCTAGGGCAAAATCCTTGAATACCCTCCCTAACAGTGTTGTGGTATCCCTGTACCAAATGGACTGCAGTGATTCAAGAAGTCAGCTCACTGCCCTCCCACTTTTAAATATTTGAATATCTGAACTCCTAATTGTCACTGCACCGTCACACCTTTTGAAGTTTATTATTTGATATCTGCTTCATCTCCTTATTCCTCTACCAAAATGTACCAGCTATATACTACCTGTCCTGCCCAAACTCCAAACCAGTCAATAATCTCCTGAAATGAAAGCAACAAATGCTGGAGATTACAGCAGGTAAGACAGCATCTGTGGAGACAGAGCAAGCTAAGGTTTCAAATCCAGATGACTCACAACGTGAACTTGCTCTTTCTCCATGGATGTTGTCTGACCTTCTGTGATCTTCTCCAACATTTGTTATTTTCAATACAGATTCCAGCATCTGCAGTAACATGCTCCTACATTGAGAATTATCTCCTCAAAACTTGCACATAGTTATAAACACTCCTTGTTTTCGTCCTGTCTATGTTACAGTTATCGGTTGCTGGTCATTCTGAACAAGTACCATCTCAGTAGGAAACCTGGCTTGATCCATCATATGTCTATTTTTTGCAGTTGGTTAAGGTTGTAGTTAGTCACTGAAACTAAAGCCCCTGGAGATGGTTAAGAGTGAACCACATGGCTGAGTCTGGAGTCACATGTAGACCTGGCCAAGTAAGCAGAGCAGATAAGTGCAGTATAGAAGAGTCACACTGACAGAACCGATTTCCAACAATGCCTGTGCAGCTTTATATAAACCCTCACCAGTTCAGCAATAACAGACTCAGTAAGCAGCCCGCTCCCCTTTGGCCCCGAGTAAACAAACATCCGAACATCCTTTAAATTGTTGCTTTTTGTTTCACTCTGACATTGTGCTGAATCTGAGCTTTTTTACTTGAAGGACAAACTGTCTCTTTAGATTCTCTATTTTAGTCACTGTATATTTCCAGTTTTGTTTTGCTTCTAGATTTCATTTTAAATGTTTTCTTTATCTCAATTTTCGGAAGTTCCTTTTGGTTTGTGAAGCCTGATATTCATTCTGTAACATGCAGCAACATGTCCTTTCTATATATTAATTTACACATGATGATCGTGTATTTTACCCTCAGTCAACATTTGTACTCTGTGACAGTACAGTTAACCACCAGAAACCGTGTCACTATCAATTTGTGCATTAATAATTATTTATAATTTTGTTCACCTAGTCAAAATATCACAATGTGAGCAACTTAATCCTGAATTCAGTGGGGAGGTTAGAATTGGGGGAGGGTATGGATCGGGTCAGGGGCACTTTGATGAGAGCAGCTGTTTTCTGTCTGTCTTTCTCTCCACAGTTGCTCTGTGTCAGGACACTAATATTTCAGTCCGCCTTTTCTCTCTCCTCAGCACATGTGCCGTCAGTCAATTGGTTTTCCGAGAGTCTGCTCGTCAGCTATCAGTTAATTGGCATCACAGAGACAGCAGATCCCACGGAGCAGCTCCAACTCACTTTGTTTCTGTGGCGCTTTCTGTCGTATGCTCTAATGTTCTGTCTCTCTATTGCTGGGATGAGGACGGAGAACTCCATTATTCTCACAACAGTAGTGGCACTCATTCAGGTATATGCTGTATGTGCGCTTAATTGTGTATTGGGGAGTATGTGTATTGAGGAATATGTGCCATAGAGTGTATGTCTGTGTTTCCCCAATACCCTCTATGCTCACTGACTTACATAGGCTCCTGGTCATGCAATGTCTTAAATATTAACATTCTCATCCTTGTCTTCAGACCCCTCCATGATCTCTCCCTCCCTATCTCTGCTTTCTCCTCCGAGTTACTGCGCTCCTCATTCGGGTCTTTTGAGCAGTCCCAATTTTAATTGCCCCACAATTGATGACCCTGCCTTTGGCTGCCTCAGTTCAAACCTGTGTAATTCCCTTCCTAAACCTTTCTGCTTCACTTTTTTCCTTTAGACACTCCTTAAAACCTCTACTTACTTGACTCAGATTTTTGGTCATCTGACCGAACATCTTATGTGGCTCACTGTCATGTTTTGTTTTATATTACATCTGCAATTGCATTTACATTTTTCACTATGTTAATGTGCAATGTAAATAGAAGTTGCTAGATGTGTGTGTACACACGCTTTGGGGGAATGTGGGTGTTTTCAGGATGGAGGGTGTTGAGGGGCAGGTGCTCTATAGGGAGCAGGCTTAGTTTAGATGACACAGACCGGCATGTCTCTTGGGTGTGCCTGTGGTAGGAAGGGTTGCATGTGGTGTATATGAACTTGCATCAGAATATGTTGCTAGAGTTCCTTGTAGAGTTTTTAATTATGATGATCAATCTATACCAACATATTTTATCTGTTCACGTCTTTGTTGAGTGGAAAATACTTTTGTACAATATTGCAAAATGGGAGATGGCCAGTCTGGTATTTTTCCATCTCTCCACAATTTTATTTCAGTTGCCATCAGTGAAACCAATAATCGAGAGATTCCTTTAGAGATGCTTTCAGGACACGGAAAATGTAATATATTGAAGAAAGGTCAGACTACTGAAGATATGAAAGTGAGAGGCCATGATCTCACTCTTTGTTACACAGCCCTGACAACATTCCAGTGATAGTACTGATGTCTTGTGCTCCAGAATTTGCTGTTTCCCTAGCCAAGCTGCTCAAATTTAGCTACAACACTAGTGTCTGCACCTATCTGGATGCATCACAGCTTGGTATGGCAACTGGTCTATCAGACAAACTCGCCTGCTTTTCATTGACTCTGTCTACACTCTGTCTTGGGAAAGCAGCCATATTATCAGAGACCTCACCCACCCCAATTTTATTCTCTTCCAACATCTTTCATTGGAAAGAACACATAAAGGTTTGAAAATATGTGCCACTTTATTGGTCAGTGCATTGAGTATAGAAGTTGGGAGGTAATGTTATGGCTGTACAGGACATTGGTTAGGCCACTTTGGAATACAGTGTTCAATTCTGGTCTCCTTGCTATAGGAAAGATATTGTTAAACTTTAAACGGTGCAGAAAAGATTTATAAAAATGTTGCCGGATTGGAGGGTTTGAGCTATAGGGAGAGGCTCAATAGGGTGGGGCTATTTTCCCTGGAGCATTGGAGGTTATGGGGTGACCTTATCAAGGTTTATAAAATCATGAGAGGTACGGATAGGGTGAATAGCTAAGGTCTATTTCTCAGGATAGGCAAGATAGGGGAGTCAACAACTAGAGGGCAGAGGTGTAAGGTGAGAGAGTAAAGATATAAAAGGACCTGAGGGGGAACTTTTTCATGCAGATGGTGATGCATGTACGAAATGAGCTGTCAGCGGAAGTGGTGGAGGCTGGTACAATTACATCATTTAAAAGGCATCAGGATGGGTATATGAATAGGAAAGGTTTAGAAGGATATGGGCCAAATGCTGGCAAATGGGACTAGATTAATTTAGGATATCTGGTTGACATGAATGAATTGAACCATGTTGTACAATTCTATGATAACAGATCTAAGAACAGCTTCTTCCCTGTTGTTATTAGACTTATTAGAGGTAATCTTTCTCTGCACCTTCTCTGTAGCTGTAACACTATATCCTGCATTCTGTTCTATTACCCTGATGTACTAATGTAAAGTATGATTTGTCTGGTTAGCACATAAAATAATACTTTTCACTGTATCTCAGTACATGAGACAATCATAGATCACGTCAAATCTCTCAGGCATGTCCTGGACACAAAAAAGGACAAATCCAACACAGCCAATTACTGCCCTGTCAGTCTCCTCTCAATCATGGTAAAATGACGAAAAGTCAATGGTGCTCTCAAGCAGCACCTGCTAAGCAATAACCTGCCCTGTGACACCCAGTTTGGGCTCTGCCAGCACCACTCAGCTTCTGATATTCGTTCAAACATGGACAAAGGAGCTGAATTCCAGAGGTGAGGTGAGGGTGACCAGCCCTTCACATCAGGGCTGCATGAAGTGTAACATCAATGACCTGCTACAAAATCGGAATCAGTAGGTATCAGGGACAAACTTTCCATTGGTTGGAGTCATACCTGGCACATAGAAGGTGATTGTGGCTGTTGGAGGTCAGCCATTTCAACGCTAGGATATCTCTGCAAGTCCACAGGGTAGTGTCCTAGGTCCAACCATCTTCAACCATCAATAATCTTTCCTCCATCATAAGATCACAAGTGGGGATGTGCAAACATTAGCGAGCAATTTTCAGCAAAATTCCCAATTCCTCAGATATTAAATCAGTTCATGTCCAAATGCAGCAAGACCTGACCAATATCCAGGTTTGGGCTTGCAAGTGGTAAGTAACATTTGTGCCACAGAACTGCCAGGCAATAACCATCTCCTTCGAGAGAATCTAACCATCACCTCTTAATATTAATGGCATTGCCATCACTGAATCCCCCACTATCAACATCCTGAGGGTTACCATTGACCAGAAACTCAACTGGATTAGTGGTGCTGGAAGAGCATAGCAGTTCAGGCAGCATCCAAGGAGCAGCGAAATCGATGTTTCGGACAAAAGCTTTTCATCAGGAATAAAGCCTAGCCATGTAAGTTCTATGGCTATAAGAGCAGGTTAGATGTGAGTATCTCACCTTATGACTCCTCAAAACCTGTCCATCATCTACATGGCACAAGTCAGGAATGTGATCGAAGATTCCCCACTTGCCTAGATAAGCTAGCTCCAACAAACCTCAAGGCCTTGTCATCATTCAGGTTTGACTAGTACTACAACCTCAACATTCAGTCCCCCAACCACCAATGCTCAACAGCAGCTGTGTGTACCATCTACAAGAAGTACTACAGACATTTCTACAGTAGCTTCCAACTAGAAGAAGGGCAGCAGATATCTGGAAATACTATCCACTGCAAATTCCCCTCCAAGCCACACATCATTCCTGACTTGGAAATATATAGCAGTTGTAGTATTTGTAACGAGATCAGCCCGGTGGACCTCATAGAATACGAGTTCCCTGATTGAGGCCGTTAATCTGCTCCAATCAGGGAGTCCTGGCTGACAGATTAAAAACAGGAGTATCAGACGCCCTGTTTGCATTGAGAGCTGGATCAGGGTGAAGGACTCTCCATGTGTAAATAAAGGGTGACTTGATTACGGGATATCAGCCTCTGTGGAGTATTTCAGCTATTTCCTTCAGTGTAGTTGGGTCAAAATCCTGACCTCCCTCCCTTAGGGCATTGTGGGTCTACATGCAGCACATGGACTCCAATGTTTTAAGAAGAAAGCTCATAATCACCTTCTTAATATTAATTGGGGATGAGCAATAAAATCTGGGACAGCCAGCAACACCGAAGTCCAATAATGAAAAGAAAATGTAGGGAGAGTTGGACTGTTGGATTCCTTTGTATCATTGCAGCCAAGAATAAGAGAAGATATGATGTTGCAAATGGTCGTTGCTATCCTGTAACATGATAATCCCTATCTCTAGAATCTCCTCTAATCCTGGGGCTGATGCATCCCAATCCTAACCACTCCACCATTGGCTGCTACACATCTTGAAAGACTTCTTAAAACCTATTTCTTAGACCAAATGTTTAGCCATCTGAAACAAAAGCAAAAATTGCTGGAAAAACTCAGCTAGCATCATCTGTGGAAAGAAAGCAGAGTAAACATTTCAGGTCCAGTGATCCACCTTTAGAAACTGGTTTTTGTTTTTGTTTCTGATTTCCAGCATCTATAGTTCTTTGCTTTTTTGTTTAGTCATCTGCTCTGAATATCTCTTTATATAGCTTGCTGTAATGTTTTGTTCTATAATGCCCCTGTGAAACACGGTGGCATGTTTCATTGTGTTAAATATGCGATATGAATGTAAGGTACTGGTTGTTGTTGCTGAACTTGGTTGATTTATTCATGTTTGCTTTCTTTGGCCACTGGTGCTGAGACTTAATGGGTGCTTGATTTGTCTCAGGTGTGAATTGGGCTGAAAACATGATCTTTTGCAAACATGGGGCTGTTTGAGCATAATCAATACCTTACAATGGTCCCTGTCCTCCCAGCTCAATCCAACTGAATTTAATTGATTCCTTTAGACCCACGCCCCCATGGTATCCAATCACTTGCACTAAATTTATCTTCTCAACACTCCTAACTCCCCAGCACAACATCACTTTATTAGAAAAAGTGAGGTTTACCCAGTGCCAAACAACTGACTCTGGCAGTGAAGGGCAGTGGTAAGGGTTGGCGATGAGGCATATTAGTGAAGGACAGCAATAATGAGTGCCAGTGAGGCTAGGCCATAAAGCAGACATGCGAGGGGCAACAGTGATGGGCAGCATTGAGGATTGCTGATGAATAATACCAATGAGTAGCATCAGTGAGGAATGTCAGTGAGGGTAGAAATGAGGGGTGTTAGTGAATAGTGTTGGTGAGTGTTGCTGGTGAGGAATGCTAATGAAGTACACTGGTGAAGAGTGCCAATGAGGGTTAGCAGCGAGTAGTGCCAATGTTGGATGCCAGTAAGACTGGCCAGTGAGGGGCAACAGTGAGAGCCAGTGTTGAGGGGTACTGGTGAGGGCAGCAATGTCAGTGCCATTGAGGGGCAATGGTGAGGGCAGCAATGCGGAATGTCAATGAGCACTGCCATTGAATGATGAAGATGAGGAGTCTGTCTACTGCTGTACTATTACAGTCTCCGCAGAGCCTCCAGTTTTGAGTGAAATGTTTAAATTTGAAGCTGTGTGAGGAAACAGCAGATACAGACCCAAGCTTTGCTCAAGGTAGAAACCCAACACTGAGTCTTTTGCAGAGGGTTAAATATTCTCAAACTTGAATGGAGTTAAGCAGGTTAAATTGTGAGAGCAGACTGCATAAGTACTTAGACATCTGTTTTGTTAGTTCCATCATCCATACTAAACTGACATCTTTTTCTCAATCTGAGAATCATGCCCAACGTGATTGATGGGGCGCTTGCCAGTGATCTCCCCATTTCCCACATTTCTGCTCTCCCCTCTTCCTCTTCCTCCCAGTACTGCATTGGGGATCCATCTTGTCCTCACTGGAGTAGTGCACTGGAAGACGGGTCCTATATTTCTGGAGTCATCAGAAATGAGAAAAGATTTAGAACCTCCATCAAATGGATTGCAATGGTTCAAGAACAAGCTCACCATCATCTTATAGAATCAAACAGTACAGAAGAGGTCCTTTGGCTCATCAAGTCTCTCAAGGGCAACTCAGGATGGAGAATAAGCCCATCCAGCCAGAGATGCTCAGATCCAATGAATAACTTAAAAAGGCCCCATTTCTCCAGAGGGAACAGTCTGTAATCTCTTTTCATAATTATAGCTTCCCATTCTTGGTACCATCCTGATGAATCTGGAAAGGTAATTCCTTATGGCTTGACTATCATTTTTTACAAAGGAGCCATGTGGTTAAAGGGGATAATGGTACTGTACCATAGGATGCACTGTATGGAATGCTTGAGACACCTGGTGGAATGTCAAATTTGAAATGCCAGCATTATGCAAGTGAAATGTCATTTCACACCAGATTGACTTCAATAACTGAGGACAGCCTACACATGACTGGAGTAGTCAACATTGAAGTCTCCACAGCACAGTACAGAAATGTGAAGAACTACATCTTCAGATTGCCATTGCAGCAAGGAGCATGTCCAGTAGCCTGTCCATAAATAAATGGTGACCTATGATGCCAGTGTAACCAAAAATGCCTTGCTGAAATAGCACTGTGCTCCCAAATCAAAACTCATAAGGACGAGCAGCAGGTGAGAATCACAAATAATGTAAAACTAAAGAATGGGACCTAGATCTGCACTCAGTCTCTAACTGTACCCTAACCAATGTTTTATAAAATTTATTATTGCAAATGTACTCCACAGGATGTGCTCTATTGTACCTTTTACGACCTTTAGCTCCCAGTACTCAAACTTTCAGAGACTTTGATATTTGAACAGCTAGGTCTTTGTTCATGTATGATCACCCAACTGACAGGCAGTGACAGACTTGAGGATTTTTGCTCAAGTAAACAGAAGTGGAAATAATTTGCTTGAGAACTGAAGGTACCATGGGATAGGACAGGAGGAGGAATGGTATGTGTGGTTTCCTGGATTATTCCTCATTGCTATGATTCATTATTTCTCTGCACTACTGTCACTTCTAACACTAGAATATAGTCTTTCCCTCTTGGAAAATCTCTGCCTTTATTAAATAGATTATACTGTCTCACAAACTGCTGACTACATAAACTAAGAGTGTGGAGTTTGTACTCCAGACCTTATCATTGGCAGGAGATTCTGATTCTTCTGAATCTTTTCACAACAGCAAAATACTATCGCCATATTCCATGCACTGATTTGGTTGGGAATGAGTAACTTTCCTGCAAGACTTCTGGAATGCTTAGAACAATTTTAATTTCAGTGGATATTGCTGAAAAGAGAGATCTACTCCTAGAGAGTTTATGGCAAAAGAGGAAATTCTTGGCCCATCATTTCTGTCACAATCAAAACTGAGCCCCAGCCTAATCACACTTTCCAGCACTTGGTCCCACATTGGTGGTATGACACATCATGTGCATATCAAGAGATCTTTTAAATTATGACACAACCCTCTAGGATGATGCCCTGGAAATCAAACACCATATTCCCAGAGTCATCAGAAATGAGAAAAAATTTAGTAAAACTGTCCAAAATACCCATTTCCCTGACTGATGAACTCAAGTTAAAAGAAGACATCCATCAGGTTTCTATAAGGGTGTTTTATTCCTCCTTCAGTAGGGGATTTGCAGGAAAACTGAATGCAAAATAGCTGGCTGCTATTAGAGACTTTCTGGTATCTCTACATGACAGAGAGGGAGAGAGAGAAAGACTAGGTGGTTTTCTGCTCGACTGACCCCACACAAGCCAAGATCCTGGTCAGGAGCCAAACAGAACGGTGTAGTCAAGCAGTTTTCCCTTACTTCAGAACCCGACGGCTCCATAGTGTCTGTTTTGCTCTCACCTTTCCAGGAAAACTCATCATTGAACACAACTCACAATGTGCTCCAGTAAACATGATTTTTAAAATTGTAACTATCTCTTTACACAGTCTCCTTGGTTTAAAGCAATATCTTCGTTTATTCAAGTTCACAGTCTAAAAACAAAGGCAAAAAAAAGGTGATTTTTACAGTGTGTCGAGGGTTTCTGCTTTCAGGTAGTGTGTTCTGGACCCTAATCACCATCCCAGGAGATAAAGAAATTTCCTCATCTCCCCTTTTAATCAATGATCCCTAGTCAGTGACCCTTCTAAATAGGTCATTCCCATCCACTCTATGTAAGCTACTCACCACCTTGTTTACCTTAATCGAATCTTTCATCACCCTCCTTAGTTACAAGAAGAACAAGCCCGGCCTATCCAATCTTAATTTATAGTTGCATTTTTCCAGTCCTTGCAACATCACTGTAAATCTGTTCTGCACCCTCTCTAGTGTGATTCCTTCCTTTTTATAGTAAGGTCCCACAGGGAACTGTAGACAGTACTCAAATGTGGCCAAATTAGAACATAGAACATAGAACATTACAGCACAGTACAGGCCTTTCGGCCCTCGATGTTGCGCCGCCCTGTCATACTAATCTGAAGCCCATCCCACTATTCCATGTACGTCCATATGCCTGTCCAATGACGACTTAAATGCACTTAAACTTGGCGAATCTACTACCGATGCAGACAAAGCATTCCATACCCTCACTACTCTCTGAGTAAAGAAACTACCTCTGACATCTGTCTTATACCTATCTCCCCTCACTTTAAATTAGTGATTTATATAGCTCCAGTGAAACCTCCCAGCACTTGTATATTTTGGCTCATAAAGGAAAGTAGAATCATAGAACATTTAGGAGGCTGTTTGACTTATCATGTCTGTACTGGCTCCCAAAAGACCTACCAAGCTCATCCCATTCTTCAGCCCCATCTCTGGAGCCCTCTAACTTCAACACTTTCAAATTTATATTTAGCTCTCTTTTGCAACCACCTCTGGAATCACCTCCACCACTCTCCTAGGCTTCATATTCCAGATCCTAACAACTTGCTGAGTAAAGAAGTTGCTCCTCACCTCCCTCCTAGCTCTTTTGCTGACAATCTTGAAATTGTGACCCCTAGTTAGTGACATACCAACTACTGGAAATAGATTATCCTTCTTTACCCTGTCAAAATTGTTCATAATTTTCAACACCTCAATAAACTCACTTCTTAATCTTCTCTAGTCCAAGGGGAATAAGCCTTTAATCTTTCTTTATATCTAAAATTCCTCATTATAATTCTAGTAAATCTCCTTTGAAAACTCTGCAGGCGTTTCAACGTTCTTCCTTAAATAAGGTGCCCAGAACTGAGCATAATACTGCAAATGTGGCCTGACCAATGATTTGTCGTGGTGGAGCATCATTTCCTTGCTTTTACACTCTAAGCCTGTATCTATAAATCCAAGGATCAGATAAACCACCTTAACAACTGTTTCAACTTGCATGGCCACCTTCAGAGGATGAGGTCCCTCTGCTCCTGTACTCCTCTAGACATTGTACCATTGAAAGTATTCCACATGCTTTCTTAACCATTTATCAATCTGTCCTACTATCATCACAGAGAGATCAGCAGTGGTCCTCAACCTCCCAGGAAATCCAGAAAATACACAAAACATTAACATATTCTTTAGTTTACAGAAGTATGTATGAATACAAATACAAATGTGTATGAATTTATATCACTTCTAACAAACATAAATCAGCCACATTGCAAGCTTGACTGATGATCTTAAACTGGTTGTTAATGGAGTTATTAGCACGTTCTGAATTTTTCATCAAATGCTGCTCATTCTGGGAATCATATCTAACAATAGACATTCTGTTTTGGATTTTGCAAATGCAGGTTGGTTGAATACAATGCGCACTTTTCCTATTAAGAACATCAAAAAGAACATGATGTTTGGTTTCATCAGCTACTTGCTGGGCTGTTGCTGCCTCGATGTGGAAGAGTACAGAACATAATCAACCTATCCATGGTTGTAATATCCAAACTAAACCATCTCTTGTCATGTGTGTTTCTATGATTGAGCAGCTCTGGCTGAATGATCCTGAATGTGTGAAAAACTAGCAACCAGTTTAATAGAATAATTCAGGTTCATAACATGGTTAATTTATATTTGCTGGAATCAACATATGTTCAACACAGGGACCCAATATCTGTAAGCTAAAGGAATGCTTCTGGTTCTTATGTTCTTACTTGCTTCTAGTTCTTATGAATATGTTAAAGCTGTGTGCACTTTTTGAAATAT
The DNA here is from genome assembly GCF_004010195.1 of Chiloscyllium plagiosum. NCBI lineage: Eukaryota > Metazoa > Chordata > Chondrichthyes > Orectolobiformes > Hemiscylliidae > Chiloscyllium > Chiloscyllium plagiosum. Next base: position 1,147,410 of record NC_057726.1, on the reverse strand, counting down.
TCCTTCAAGTATTTGAAGCCCTTCATTCCCCCATTGCTTCGTCCATAGCAACATCTCTGCCAATCAGAGTCAACTTGCCAACCAATCAGTACCCTTTCCTCCAATAATATAAATTGTTGTGATTATTTGGAATTTGACATTCTTGTGTTTGTTCTGATCCATGTACAATGAAAGGCTTTAGCAACATTTCTCTCTTTTTAGTAATATTCAAATTCTGTACAATCAGCCAACTGCTTATATTGTTTTCTTTGTTCTCAGTTATAGATTGTTGGTTCCTCAAATATTGCTAATTTTCTGACCTACCACTAATAAGTTCAGTATTATGTACAGTTTTCTATCAATTAGTTTTCCAAGACTGGTTCATCCTTCAGATTAAGGTGAAGAATCCCCTCTATTGTCTTTTACTAAAATTAGGCAAATACTTTGCAGTGGGGTTGTATGACATGCAATACAAACACTGTGCATGAATCTTTCAAGGGAGGGGCAGGAGATCAATCTGTGACAGCTGCTGTCTTGTATTTCTTAGTGTGGAATTCGGCATGAAATTCTTATATTACAGCCTGTGGGAGGTGGCCCGATTCCTCGTCTAAAAATACTGACTCTGATCAAAATAAGTCATCTTAAATTAAATTTAAATCATTTATTAGTGCTTCATGTTCAGAAAAATATTGCTCCTATTTCTAGTGAGTGTTAAACTCCCTCCTGTACATTGTCGAATTTCCCCAGTATTGAAACATGTCACTGACTGGCTTCACAGCTCTCGTAGTATCCCATATTTACCACAGCCACCTCCTAGATTGACAGAGTTCTGCTTCAACCTTCACCTTAGATTTAAAAATATTTAAACGTAATAAAATTACATGAGTAGCAACTTAGTTTTATATAACCCCTTCAACTTAGTAAAGGTGGAGAAATGCAGGGTTATAGGGTTGGGGGGGTGAGTCTGAACCTCTTTGGAGAGTCGGTGAGGACTAGTTGGGCCGAATGGCTTGTTTCCCCGCTGTAGGGATTCTACAAGCATTTGATACTGAAACCTACAAGGAGGTATTCAATCATATCACCAAAATCATGATCAAAAAATAGGTTTTAAGGAACATCTTAAAGAAGGAAGTGAAGAAGAAAGCTGAAAAGATGTAGGGTAGGAATTCCAGAGATTGAGACGATGGCGGGACAAGTGAAGGGACATTTGCAGATGGTGGAGTGATGGAAATTGGGGAAATACAAGAGCATTTGATGTCACTTCCATGAAGCTCCCAGGGATATTTTACTTTACTAAAGATGCTATATAAATGCAGTTCACCAACTTGTCCAAGGAGCATGGGGGACTCAAAAGACTTGTAGCAAGGAGGACCATACAGATAGAGGACTTGACCAGAAGAAATTGGAAAACAAATTGGAGAAATTTGAAAACCGGAAAAACTGTGGGTTCTGTAAATCAGAAACAAAAACAGAAATTGCTGGAAAAGCTCAGCAGGTCTGCCAGCCTCTGGAGAGAAATCAAAGTGAACACTTCAGGTCGAGTGACCCTTCTTCAGATGATAGCTCGGAAAATGTCTGTTTATATGCAGAAGATGGGGTGGGTGGTTGAGGGGGTCAGGAGTAAATGATACATGGAGATGAAGGCCAAAGAGAGAGAACAGTTGGGTAGACAAAGGAGTGGCTAACAATTTGGCTAGAAGGGTGAATAGCTGCTAATAGGGACGGTTCATGGCTAACAACGGGACTAACAGTACCCATTACTAGTTATTCACCCTTCTAACCAGATCGTTATCCACTCTGAGATAGTGAGAACTGCAGATGCAGGATGTCAGAGTCAGTAAATGTTGAGCAGGTCAGATAGCATTAAAGGAGCAGGAAACTCAACGTTTTGAGTCAGGACCCTTCATCAGGACTGGGGAGGGAAAGGGAGCTCAGAAATAAATAGAGGGAGGTGTATGGGGCTGTGGGAAAAGTAGTTGGATGGTGATAGGTGGATACAGGTGGGGGGGGATTGTGATTGGTAAGTGGGAAGGGTGGAGCAGATAGGTGACAAGGAAGATGGGCAGGTTAGGTCAGGTCAAAGGAGCGGGGAGGAGAGGGAGGGCTGGATATGGGTTGATGTTGGGGGTGGGGACATTTTGACTGAACCTGGTGCACTCGATATTGAGGCCATTGGGCTGTCAACTCCTGAGGTGGAATACAACATGTTGTTTCTCCTGTTTGAGTGTGGCCTCATTTTGACAGTGGAGGAGGCCCAGGATGGACATGCCCACTTCTTTTTCTGCCTAACTGTTCTCCTCTTTCTTTGGGATCCATCCCCAACTCTCATTTACTGCTTACCCCCTCACCCCCACCTTCTGCATGTAAACTGACATTTTCCTAGTTACCATCAGTTCTGAGGAAGGATCACTCGACACGATATGTTAAATCTGATTTGTCTCCACAGATGCCTCCAGACCTCAATTTCTGTTTTTGTTGGAGAAATTTGAAATTTGGTCATTTTTGGGCTAGGAGTTGATAGAGTTCAAGCAGGAGGATGCCATTTGCCCAATAAGCCCAGGAATGATGGGTGCACGGGATTTGGCACAACAAAGAATTGAAGTTTTCTTTAATTCATTATGGAACATCAGTGCCTCTGGCTAGCCAGCATTTCCTGCCCATCTCTAGCTGCACTTGAAAAGGTGGTGGTGAGCTGCCTTGGTCAACCACTGCGGTCCATATGTTTCTGGTAGACCCACAATGCTCTGAGGGAAGGAACATGAGGATTTTGACCTAGCAACATGAAATAACAAGATGGTGAGTTGCTTTGAGAAGAATTTGTAGGTGAAGGTGTTCCCATTTATCTGCTGCCTTTGTCCTTTTGGATGGAAGTGGGTTTGGAAGGTGCTGTTCAAGGATATTTGGTGAATTTCTGCAGCACATCGTGCAATTAGTATATACCGCTGGTACTGAGTGTTGCTGGTGGAGGGAGCGGATGCTTGTGGATGTGGTGCCAATCAAGCGGGCTGCTTTGTCCTGAATGGTGTAAGGCTCTTTGAGAGTTGTTGGAGATGCACTCTCCAGACAAGTGGGGAGTATTCCAACACACTTCTGACTTGTGCCTTGGAGATTGTGGACAGGCTTTGGGGAGTCAGAAGGTGAGTTGCTTGCCATGGTATTCCTGCTCTTGTAGCCATTGTATTTATATGACAAGTTTAATTCAGTTTCTGGTTAATGGTATTCCCCAGGATGTTGAAAGTGAAGGATTCAATAATTCAACCATTGAATGTCAAGGGCAATGGTTAAATTGTCTCTTATTGGAAATACTCATTACCTGGCATTTGTGTTACTTGCCACTTGTCAGCCCAAGCCAGGACACTGTCCAGATCTTGTTACAATTAGCATGGACTGTTTTTGGATATGCTGAAATTTATGGAGGACAGAATAGAGGAGAATGGTCAAGAGAGCTTTAGAATAGTTGTGTCTGGAGATAACAGAGGTGGAGCTAAGAGGTTCAGCAGCTGATGAGTTGAGACAGGGTCAAAGATGAGTAATGTTGCAGAGTTGGAACCACACAATCTTAATGGTGGATCTCAAAATTCATATTTATTGAGAGCATTTAATTCTGATGGATTTGAGCAGCCTATTGTTGAATAGAACAACAAAGAAAGAAATAAGGAGGGAGAAGATTAAATGTGAAGGTAAGCTAGCCAGTAATATTAGGGAACATTGCAAGATTTTCTTTAGATATATAAAGGGCAAAGAGAGGCAAAAGTGGATGTTGGGCCACTGGAAAATGATATTGGAGAACTGGTAATGGGGAACAAAGAAATATCTGAGGAATTAAATGAGTACTTTGAGTACTCTTCATGGTGAAAGACATGAGTAATATTCCAAAAATTCAAGAGAGTTTGGGGGGGGCAGAATTGAGGCCAAGTCATTGAGTATATTTAAGACAGAGATAGATAAGTTCTTGATTGCCAAGTGGATCAAGGATTACAGGGAGAAAGCAGGAAAATAGGTTTTACAACTCCATCAGTCATGATCAAATGGCAGAGTAGACTTGATGGGCTGAATGGCCTAATTTCTGCTCCTGTGATCTTATGGTCTTATTATATCAAAGTAATGGAAAATGTAACTTTGAAATAATTTAAATTTTATCACACAGCAACAACCTGGTCTATAGCCAATATGAAGTGTTTATGTGGATTAAGGCCAGGTTTAATGACAGGAGGTTAATCTCATTTTAATTTGGTAGGTTGCTGTCAGGAGATTAGACTGTGGGAGAAACAGAGTGAATAGGAAGTCTTTACGCCAAACCTACTCATCACTCGAAGAGAGAGAGAAATTAAAAGAGAAATCTCTGCTGCACAATAAAAATCAAATATTAAAAATCAAATAAAAATCAATAAAAATCAAATATTAACCCGGATGGTCGGAATCATGGGCATCTTTTCCCCTTTGTCTGTGCTCCCTCCCTATCGCTGAGGTTGTGAGCATTGCAGTTCTACACAATACAGTTCTGCAAGAAACTCATTCAACTAATAAAGGCAGGAAAGGCATATGGCTAAGCACCTTTTAACGGTATGAGACAAGGACTTTCAAAAGTTGATTGGAGTAGATTGTTAAAGGGATGTCTGATAAGTGGGATGCTTTCAAAAATTTCATAACAAGAGTTCAGAGTCATTATGTTCCTATTAGTGTGAGAGTTAAGGCTGGTAGGATTAGGGAACAGTTGATGAATAAAGATTGAGGTTCTAGTCAAGAATAAAAAAGAATTATATATTAAATAGAGGGCATAGGTTTAGGGTGAGAAGGGAAAGATATAAAAGAGACCTAAGGGGCAACCTTTTCATGCAGAGAGTGGTACGTTTATGGAATGAGCTGCCAGAGGATGTGATGGTGGCTAATACAATTGCAACATTTAAGACGCATCTGGATGGGTATATGAATAGGAAGGGTTTGGAGGGATATGCGCCGGGAGCTGGCAGGTGGGACTAGATTGGATTGGGATATCTGGTCGGCATGGACGGGTTGGACCGAAGGGTCTGTTTCCATGCTGTACATCTCTCTGACTCTATGACTAACTGGATTCAAATGAATTTCTTGAACAGCATAAAGCTAGTAGGGGCACTCTCTTAAGAGGAAGATCACAAAGACAACGAGGGGATATGGCAAATAAGTTAAGGATAATCCAAAGAGATCCTACCAGTACATTAAGAACAGGAGAACAACTACAGAGAGAGAATTGGGCCACTTAAAGATCAAAGAGGTCATCTTTGTGTTGAACCTCAGGACATGGGAGAGATATTAAATGAATATTTATATCAGCTTTTACTGTGGAGAAAGAAATAGGGCTGAAGAACTCAGGAAAATAAATATTGATGTTTTGAAACAGTTCACATTGCAGAAGAAGAGCTGGAGATCTTAGAAAATATAAAGGTGGATAAATCTTTGCGACCTGATCCAGGTTTAACATTGAACATAGAACATTACAGCTCAGGACAGGCCCTTCGGCCCTCAATGTTGCACCGACCTGAGGATCCAATCTGAAAACCATCTAACCTACACTATTCCATTTTCATCTATATGTTTATCCAATGACCATTTAAATGTCCTTAAAGTTGGTGAGTCTATTATTGTTGCAGGCAGTGCATTCCACGCCCCTACTACTCTCTGAGTAAAGAAACTACCTCTGACATCTCTCCTATATATTAGAGAGCTAGGAAGGAGAAATTGTGGGGCCCCTCATGGATAGGATAAATAGACAAAGTCTTTTCCCTGGGTCGGGGAGTCCAGAACTAGAGCGTATAGGTTTAGGGTGAGAGGGGAAAGAAACAAAAGAGACCTAAGGGATGTCTTTTACAAGCAGAGGGTGGTACGTGTATGGAATGAGCTGCCAGAGGAAGTGGTGGAGGCTGGTACAATTGCAACATTTAAGAGGCATTTGGATGGCTATATGAATAGGAAGGGTTTGGAGGGATATGGGCCAGGTGCTGGCAGGTGGGACTAGATTGGGCTGGGATATCTGGTCGGCATGGATGGGTTGGACCGAAGGGTCTGTTTCCATGCTGTACATCTCAATGACTCTATCTATAGCTACAGGTGAAGTGTCGGATGACTGGAGATTGGCTAATGTTGTACCTTTGTTTGAAAAGGATGTAAGCAGAAACCTGGGAATTATAGACCTGTGTGCCTGATTTCAGGGGTGGGTAAGTTGTTGGAGGTGATTCTGAAAGATAGGATTTATATACATTTGGAGAGGCAAGGAATGATTAGGGATAGTCAGCATGGCTTTGTGCGTGGGAAATCATGTTTCACAAACTTGATTGAGTTTTTTTAAGCATGTAACCAAGAAGATTGATGAGGGCAGAGTGGTCGACCTTGTTTACTTGGACTTTAGTAAAGTCTTTGACAGTTCCGCAATGTAGACTAATTAGTAAAGTTGGATGAAAATATAATAGGCACAGTTCGGTAAGTTTGCGATGACATCAAAATTGGTGGCATGGTGGACAGTGAAGAAGGTTAGCTAAGATGACAAAGAGGGGGACGATCCAAGATGGCGATGATCTGAAAGGTCTGGCCCGCTGAGCTCTGCATCACAATTCAGGTGAAGTGGTGCTTTTACCCTCCCCACCTAAGTTGTCTCAGAAAAATTTGATAATTAAACATTTGTGGACTTGTTATAAATCCTCTTTTTTTTAGCAAGGGAAGATGACAAAAAGTAAAGGTTTGAGTAAGTCCCAACACACAGGGGACACTCCGATGGCATTGGACATGACTGCAACCACGACTGTGTCTGCAGCAACAGCTTCCTTTGCAATTCCACTGAAGTCACTTACCCAACAGACCTTGACTGCAGAGTTTGTGAAGCTCCAGGAGATGATCGAGGCGTTGATCGAGGAGAGCCGTCCCAGGCTGGAACTGATCTCAGCCATGCTGCACAAACACAATCAGGAGCAGGAAGGGCTCAGAAAGTGACTGGAGGAGGTTGAATGGTGGACTGCAGCATCGGAGACTGTGATCAAGTCCTCAACGGAGCGGATCCAGGCCCTTGAGAAACAGGTCCGGGCCTTAACAGAGCAGGTCAACGACCTCAAAAACAGGTTGGAGAAAGAATATCCGGGTCATCGGGTTGCCGGGGGAGTGGAAGGTGAGTAGCCAGTAAGTTTTGTTTGAAGACTGGCTGCAGCGATTTCTTGGTTGGGAGGCTGAGGTGGGCCGGGTGAAGGTTGACAGAGTTCACCGGGTTGAGGTGTGCAGGCTCAGTTCAGACCAGCTCACCCGCCCTGTCCTCGTGCAGTTCCGATGCTACAGAGACAAGAAGAGAGTAATGGAAGTTTCCAGAGTAGGATCCACAGGGCTTGATTTACAAGGGATCCGGGATAATGTTCTTCCAGGACTTTTCTGTGGCCATGATCCACAAAAGGAAGTCCTTTGATGAGGTGAAGAGAAAACTGAGGAACCTGGATATTCAATATTCTGTAAGGTACCCAGCGATGCTTCGTTTTACTCATAAGGGGTCTGTACAATCATTTGACTCTTCGGAAAAAGCAAAAAAAACTTTCTGGACACTTTAAATAGACTGGATAGTCGAAAGAATATAGATAATAATGTTTTCTCTTTTTTTTCATACCTCTCTCCTTTCCTTAAAGAAAGTGTTGCTGGATGTTTTTCCTACAGTTAATTGGGGTTAATGTACATTTGAGTATAGACAGAGTGCTCACTTTTAACTTATTTGTCAATATTACCTATTTGTCAATATTACCTATATTTTATTTCTTTTGCTTGAGTTTGGAGTGCGGTTATGGAGGTGTATGGGAGTTACGGAGGTGTATGGGGGTTATAGAGGTGTATGGGAGTTATGGAGGTGTATGGGAGTTATGGAGGTGTGTGGGAGTTATGGAGGTGTGTGGGGTTATGGAGGTGTATGGAGGTTATGGAGGTGTATGGAGGTTATGGAGGTGT
>NC_057726.1:1133721-1139263 GCF_004010195.1 Chiloscyllium plagiosum | reverse complement strand
ATGCCTCTGCATTTTCTCCATCAGCCTACCATGTGGAACCTTATCAAAGGCTTTACTGAAGTCCAAGTATACCACATCAACTGCCCTACCCTCATCTACATGCTTGGTCACCTTCTCAAAAAACTCAATGAGGTTTGTGAGACACGACCTGCCCTTGACGACACCATGTTGACTATCTGAAATCAAATTGTTGCTTGCTAGATGATTATAAGTTTTATCTCTTATAATCCTTTCCAAAATCTTTCATAGAATAGAAATAAGGCTCACTGATCTATAATTACCTGGGTCATCTCTGCTGCCCTTCTTGAATAAGGACACAACATTTGCAATCCTCCAGTCCTCAGGTACTAAACCCGTAGACAATGACGACTCAAATATCAAAGCCAAAGACTCTGCTATCTCCTTCCTAACTTCCCAGAGAATCCTCTGATAAATCCCATCCAGCCCAGGGGACTTGTCCACTTTCACTCCTCGAATTGATAACACCTGTGTGTAACTAAACTCGATCCTTTCGAGTCTAATATCTCGGACCTCATTCTTTCCCTGAGTGAACACCGATGAGAAATGTTCATTTAGCAGCTCTCCGATCTCTACAGGGTCCACACTCAACTTCCCACTTCTGTCTTTGACTGGCTCTATTCCTACCCTAATCATCCTTTTATTCCTCACATACCTACAGAAAGCTTTAGGGTTCTCCTTTATTCTATTTGCTGAAGACTGCTCGTGTCCTCTCTTTGCTCTTCTTAACTCTCTCTTTAAATCTTTCCAAGGTGATCTGTAATTCTCCATCGCCTCATCTGTACCATCTTGCCTCATCAACACAAGCCTCATGGAACAGCATCACAAGACACAGAACTTATGTAAAAAGATCAGTGTCATGCAACTGATAGAAAATATTGAACAAACTTAGATAGTCTTCATCTCTTAGAATGGGTGCGGGCTTTGGTTCGTTAATATGTAACAATGTTCTTGAGATGATTTAAGGTTTTATAAAAAAAAGATATCTCCGCTCAGACAGTGCATTAAAGGTGTGAGATTTGAGTCTCAGTATTCCAATCTTGAATCAGACTGCTTCTGTTTCCAAAGTCGGAATTTGTAAAATATTAGATGCATTGACTGCTTGCAGATTGTGTACTTTTTGAACAAAATTGAATGTATCTGCAAATATAATTCTGTCAATACAATTTCACCCCATAGAATAGTGTGTGTGTGCATGTGAGTTTATGCGTGAGCGTGCGCAGAAGTGTGTGTGTATGCTTGGGAAAGTGAGAGTGTGATGGAGAATGAGCCTGCGAGTGTGAGAGAGTGTTGAGGGGTGTGTGTGTGTCTGTCTGAGAGATAGAGTATGTGTGTGAGAGAGAGAGGCTTAATAAAAGCAAGGGGTTGCATTTTTGCAAAAACAAGGACTTGTACAGATAATGGTCGGGCCATGAGTCGTGCTATAGAACAGACAGACATGGTGGGGGGTGTTCAGGTACATAGTTTGTTGGAAGTTGCATCACTGCTAGACAGGGTGGTTCAGGCGGCATTTCGCAACATTGCCTTCATTGTTCACCCCATTGAGTATAGGGGTTGGGGCATCATGTTGAGGTTGTACAAGATGCTGGTGAGGCCACTTTCAGAGTACTGAGTACAGTTCTGGTGGCCCTGTAATAGGAAGAATACTATTAGAGAGGGTTTAATAAAGATTTACCAGGATGTTGTAAGGATTGGAGGGTTTGAGTTAGAAGGAGAGGCTGGGACTTTATTCACTGGAGCACAGGAAGTTGGGGTGGGGGGTGACCTCCTTGAGATTGATAAAATCATGAGGAGTGGAGGAAAGGTGAATAACAAAGGGCTCTTGCTTAGCATCGGCGTGCTCAAAACTAGGGGGGCGTTTTTTTTAATGTAAGGAGAGAGATGTAAAAGGAACCGGAGGGGCAATATTTTGAAAGAGGGTGATTTGCATATGGAATGAACTTGCTGAGGATGTGGTAGATGCAGGTACAGTGACAACATTGAAACAGCATTTGGATGGGTACGTGAATGGAAAGGTTAGAGGGATATGGGCCAAATGCAGGCAAGTGGGACTGGTTTAGTTTGGAATCCTGGTCGGCATGGACGAATTGGACCGAAGTGTCTGTTTCTGTGCTGCATACCTTTACTGAAACCAGTGGAATTCTGAAAGGGGCATGACAGGATAGATGCAGATAAAATGCTCCTTTATGGGGAGGGTCATCGAATTCCGACAATGTGGAAGCGGGCCATTCAGCCCATCGATTCCTCTCTGGCCCTCTGAAGAGTATCCCACCCATACCCAACCCCTTACTGCGTATTTCCCATGGCCAAGCCACCCTAACCTGTACATCCCTGGTCACTATCGGTAACTTAGCACGGCCAATCCTCCCTAACCTACCACCCGAATCTATAACTTTCCTTCTCAAGAATGTAATTTAAATGCAGAGATTTTCTAAAAAAAATGTCAGTCTGACTCAACATTGGGACACAGACAGAATTCACACCTATTGAATCGACTTATAAATAGGGCAACGTCTCTTCGAAATGTAGATTCATTTAGATATAACTGCGTCACTTTACATATGAAGATATCCCTTTGAATGTGCCCACATCCCTTTTGAAATATAATCTCGTCTATTTAAACCTCTTTATTTGCAGAAGTAGCCCGTTAAAATGTCCACGTCCCTTTAAAATGCAGATTGCTCACTTTAGATATGACACCGTTCCGTTAGATGTCGGAATCTCTGTTTAAATTGAGCCGTGAGCTTTCCCAATGTAGACAGGGCTCCTGGAAACGTGGCAGTGTCCCCCCTGCAGCTGCAGAGCGAGACAGGAGAGTTTGTTTTTGTGAATGAGCAGTTGTAGCGCGAGGTGGCTGTTGCTTGGTGACGGTGAGGCTCCCCCGGCCCCGCCCATCCCCCCGTGCAGACGTCACGCGGGGGGAAGGCGGTTGGGAGGAGAAGTCGCCCGAGCGGGGAAGCGGCCGTTAGGAAAATGGCGCCGTGCGGCCCGGGGCAGACACCCGCCACTGGGCACCGCCGCCTTCATGGCGCAGCCGCTGTGTCACGGCCACACCGGCCGGCTGTACAGCAGCCAGGAGCCGGTGAGCATTCTGGAGGCGGATGGGGTAAAGGGCCTGCTTGGGAACTCGTCGGCCGCCGGGGTGGTGGAGTTCTACTGGTCGTGGGGCGGCCCCTGTGTCAACTATGGGGCCACCTGGAAGGTACTGGGCCCGGGAGGTGAAAGGTGAGGCAGGTTGTGGGGTGACGGAGGGGAAGGAATGTGGGGCCTGTCCTGTCATAGTGACATTTTACACTCACTTTCCATCTGCTTTTACTGGCGCTTGTGCTGTTTCCCCCTCACTGTGTGTTTAATCCTTGTCCTGTTTTCCCCCTCACTGTGTTGTGTTTAATCCTTGTGCTGTTTACCTTTCACTGTTTGGTTTAATCCTTGTGCTGTTTACCTTTCACTGTTTGGTTTAATCCTTGTGCTGTTTACCTTTCACTGTTTGGTTTAATCCTTGTGCTGTTTACCTTTCACTGTTTGGTTTAATCCTTGTGCTGTTTACCTTTCACTGTTTGGTTTAATCCTTGTGCTGTTTACCTTTCACTGTTTGGTTTAATCCTTGTGCTGTTTACCTTTCACTGTTTGGTTTAATCCTTGTGCTGTTTACCTTTCACTGTTTGGTTTAATCCTTGTGCTGTTTACCTTTCACTGTTTGGTTTAATCCTTGTGCTGTTTACCTTTCACTGTTTGGTTTAATCCTTGTGCTGTTTACCTTTCACTGTTTGGTTTAATCCTTGTGCTGTTTCCCCCTCACTGTTTGGTTTAATCCTTGTGCTGTTTACCTTTCACTGTTTGGTTTAATCCTTGTGCTGTTTACCCCTCACTGTTTGGTTTAATCCTTGTGCTGTTTGCCCTCAACCACACTGCTGTGGGTCTGGAGAACTCAGTGCTGAGTCCTCTGGGCTGTTGACTGCTCAGACAGATGATGAGGTTTTGTTCCTCCAATTTGTGGTTTGGTTTGTTGTGGTAATGGAGGAAGCCAAAGATAGTCATGTCAGAAGGGGAGTGGGAAGGGGTATTAAAATGGGAAGTCCGCTCAGCCTCTGCGGACCCAGCTGGGATGCTCAGTTCTCCAAGTTTCCGCTCGCTTTCCCCGATGTAGAGAAGACCACAATTGGCAAAGCACAGCAGGTCAAGCAGCATCCGAGCAGTAGGACAGTCGAAATTATGGGCACGAGCCCTTCATCAGGAATGATGCGTGGATGTTCAGAGGGGCATCAGTGTCCTTCTGTGCCAGTTGTCAGACAGGTGCAGCAGGCAATGAGCAAGGCAAGTGGTGTATTAGCAAGAGGAATTAAGTTCAGAAGTGGGGATGTCTTCCTTCAGTTAGGGGGTCATTGAATATATTCAAGGCTGAGTTCATCTGATTTCTGTGAATGTTCATGGGGAAGGCAAGAAAATGGTTTTAAGACTAGTATAGGACCGAGTTACAGAGCCATGCAGCACAGAAACAAACCCTTCAGTGCAACTAGTCCATGCTGACTATGTTCTCAAACTAAACCAGTCCCACCTGCCAGTGTTTTGGCCCATATCCCTCCAAACCTTTCATATTCATGAACTTACCCAAATGTCTTTTAAACGTCGTTACTGTACCTGCATCCATCACTTCCTCTAGACATTTAGTCCGCATGTGCACCACTTTGTATTAAAAAAATTGTGCCCTTCAAGTCTTTTTAAAATCTTTCTCCTGTCACCATCAAAATTTGCTCCCTAATCTTGAAACCCCAACTCTAGGGAAGGACACCCGTCGTTCACCTCATCTCTCCCCTCATGATTTTATAAACCTTGATAAGGTCACATCTCCACCTCCTATGCGCCAGTGAAAAAGTTCCAGCCCATCCACCTAGATGCAGGTAGATCCATATCCAGTCATGATCGGTTCAATCCTGGTCCCAATTCTCTGTGTCCAGGACAGCAAGAGACCACAAGACATAGGAGCAGAAATTAGGCCACCAGGTCTGCTCATTCCATTCAATCGTGGCTGATAAGTTTCTCAGTTACATTCTTCTGCTATAAGCAAAGTGAAAATGGAGGGAGTGAGTGTGGGATGGAGATTTTTAGCTTCCGGGGAATAAGAGAGGAAAGAGTTCACTATAAATTGGAATTTATGAGATCGGCTGATGAACCGAGGAGTGTCAGTTGGAGTTTAATTTAGAGAAATCAGAGATTTGCATTTTGGTCAAGCGATCCAGGCAGGACTAACACAGTTAAGGGGAGTGTTGCAGAATAAAGAGACCTTGGAGTGCTGGAGTCTCAGGTGGACAGAGTAGTGAAGGCGGCGTTTGGTTTGCTTTCCTTCATTGCTCATAGCATTGAGTATAGGAGTTGTGAGATCATGTTATACACACTTCCCACTCGAACGTGTTATCTAACTGCTTAACTGTTTCTGTTCTTTGGTATGTTAATCCCAGAACCTGTTTTCAGTAACTTTCTCAAGAACGTAATTTAAATGCAGAGCTTTTATATCAAAAATGTCAGG